>NW_006239483.1:276252-282772 GCF_000226075.1 Solanum tuberosum
TTTATGTCTTTTTCTTGATTTTTATATTTTGCCGATGTTTAAGGAAAGGAAATTTTTTATATTTTCCGGGCAGTCACGAAAAAATGTAAAATTTTGATATTTTATTCATATCGACATTCTAAGGTGACTTGTGCGATTCCGAAAAAGATTTGAGGTGTTTTTATGTTTTTTTTCTTGATTTCTATATTTTTCGAACGTTTACGAATTAAATTTTTTGATATTTTTCGACAGTCATGAAAAAATGTGAAATTTGAAATTTTGAAATTTTATTCGTATTGATAGTCTAAGGTGACTGTTGCGATTCGGGAATTTTTTGAGGCGTTTTTATGTCTTTTTATTGATTTTTATATTTTTCGGACGTCTACGAATTAAAAATTTTGATAATTTTTGGTCAACTAGGAAAAAGGAAAAATTTTGATATTTTATTTGTATCGATATTCTAAGGGAACTGGTGCGATTCGTGAAATTTTAGAGGTGTTTTTGTGTCTTTTTCTTGATTTTAAAATTTTTCAGACAAATACGAATTAAAATTTTGATATTTTTCGTGCAGTATCGAAAAAATTTGAAATTTTGGTACTCCATTCAAATCGACATTCTAAGGTGACTGGTGCGATTTGAGAACTTTAGGAGGTGTTTTTATGTCGGTTTCTTGATTTTTATATTTTTCGGATGTTTATGAATTAAAAATTTTGATATTTTTTGGGTAGTCACGAAAAAATGTGAAATTTTGATATTACATTTGTATCGATATTCTAAGATAACTGGTGCGATTCAGGAATTTTTGAGGTGTTTTTATTTCTTTTTCTTGATTTTTATACTTTTCGGACGGTTACGAATTAAACTTTTTGATAATTTTCGGAAAGTCACGAAAAAATGTTAAATTTTGATACTCTATTCGTATCGATATACTAAGATGACTAGTGCGATTTAGGAATTTTTTTTGAGCTGATTTTATGTCTTTTTCTTGATTTTAATATTTTTCGGACGTTTACAAATTAAATTTTTAAATATTTTTTGGGTAGTCACAAAAATATGTGAAATTTAGATACTTTATTAGTATCGATATTCTAAGGTGATTGGTGTGATTCGAGACATTTTTGAGGTATTTCTATGTATTTTTCGTGATTTTTATAATTTTCGGACATTAACGAATTAAAATTTTTGATATTTTTCAGCAGTCACGAAAAATGTGAAATTTTTTGATGTTATTCGTATCGATATTCTAAGGTGACTGGTGCGATTCACGAATTTTTTGAGGTATTTTTATGTCTTTTTCTTGATATTTTTATTTTTTGGACGTTTACAGATTAAATTTTTTTGATATATTTCGGGTAGTCACGAATAATGTGAAATTTTTTTATTCTATTCGTATTGATATTTTAAGGTGACTAGTGCGATTCGAAAATTTTTCGAGGTAATTTATGTATTTTTTCTAATTTTTATATTTATCGGATGTTTACGAATTAAAATTTTTAATATTTTTCGAGCAATCACAAAAAAATGTTAAATTTTGATATTTTACTAGTATCAATATTCTAAGTTGACTGGTGCGATTCAGGAATTTTTTGAGGTGTTTTTATGTGTTTTTCTTTATTGTTATATTTTTCAGATGTTAACGAATTAAAATTTTTGATATTTTTCGAATAGTCATGAAAAATTGTGAAATTTTGATATTTTATCCTTATGGATATTCTAAAGTGACTGGTGCGATACGAGAGTTTTTTGAGGTGTTTTTATGTCTTTTTCTAGATTTTTATATTTTCGGACGTTTACGAATTAAAATGTTTGATATTTTTCGGGGAGCCACGAAAAATGGGAAATTTTTATATTTTATTTGTATTGATATTCTAAGGTAACTGGTGTGAGTCAAGAATTTTTTGATGTGTTTTTATGTCTTTGTCTTGATCTTTATATTTTTCGGATGTTTACGAATTAAAATTTTTGATATTTTTTGAAAAGTCACAAAAAATTGTAAAATTTTGATATTTTATTCGTATCGATATTCTAAGGTTACTGGAGCGATTCGGGAATTTTTTGAGGTGTTTTTATGGCTTTATCTTGATTTTTATATTTTTCGGACGTTTATGAATTAAATTTTTTGATATTTTTTAAAAAAGTCACAAACAAATGTGATTTTTTTAACAATTTTATTCGTATCGATATTCCAATGTGACTGGTGCGATTCGAAAATTATATGAGGTGTATTTATGTCTTTTTGTTGATTTTTATATTTTTGGACGTTGACGAATAAAAATATTTGATAGTTTTCGGGCAGTCACGTAAAAATGTGAAATTTTGATATTTTATTGGTATCGATATTCTAATGTTACTGGTGCTTTCAGAAACTTTTTGAGGTGTATTTATGTCTTTTTGTTGATTTTTCTATTTTATGACGTTTATGAATTAAAATATTAAATATTTTTCGGGCAGTCACGAAAAAAGTGAAATTTTTATATTTTATTCCTAACGATATTCTAAGGTGACTGGTGCAAGTCGAAAAATCATTGAGATGTTTTTATGTCTTTTTCTTGATATTTATATTTTTCGGACGTTTGTGAATTAAAATTTTTGATAATTTTCCGGTAGTCACGAAAAAGTGTAAAATTTTGATAATTTATTTGTATCCATATTCTAAGGTGACTGGTGCAATTCGGAGATTTTTTGAGGTATTTTTATGTCTTTTCCTTGATTTTTATATTTTTCCAATGCTTACGAATTAAAATATTTTATATTATCCCGGCAGTCACGAAAAAATGTAAAATTTTGATATTTTATTCGTATCGATATTCTAAGTGGATTAGTGCGATTCGGATACTTTTTGAGGTGTTTTTATGTCGTTTTCTCGATTTTAATATTTTTCAGACGTTTACGAACTAAATTTTTTGATATTTTTCAGGTGTCACGAAAAATATAAAATTTTGATATTCTATTCGTATCGATATTCTAAGGGGATTGGTGCGATTCGTGAATATTTTTAGGTGTTTTTATATTTTTCTTGATTTTTAAATTTTTTAGACAATTACGAATTTAAATTTTGATATTTTCGAACAGTTAGGAAAAAATTTGAAATTTTGACACATCACACGAGTCGATATTCTAATGTAACTGGTGCGATTCGCGAATTTTTTTAGGTGTTTTTATGACTTTTTCTTATTTTTTTATATTTTTCGGATGTTTAAGAAATAAATTTTTTGATATTTTTCGGACAGTCACGAAAAGATGTGAAATTTTAATATTTTATTCGTATCGATGTTCTAAGGTGACTGGTGCGATTCTAGAATTTTTTAAGAGGTGTTATTATGTCTTTTTCTTGAATTTTATATTTTTTGAATATTTATAAATTAACATTTTTTATATTTTTTGGGAAGTCACAAAAAATGTGACATTTTGATATTTTATTCATATCGATATACTAACTGACTGGTGCGATTCGAGAATTTTTTGAGGTGTTTTTATGTCTTTTTCTTGATCTTTTTATTTTTCAGACGTCTACGAATTAAATTTTTTGATATTTTTTGGGGAACCACGAAAATGAGTAATTTTGATATTCTATTCGTATCGATATTCTAAGGGGATTGGTGCGATTCGTGAATATTTTTAGGTGTTTTTATATTTTTCTTGATTTTTAAATTTTTTAGACAATTACGAATTTAAATTTTGATATTTTCGAACAGTTAGGAAAAAATTTGAAATTTTGACACATCACACGAGTCGATATTCTAATGTAACTGGTGCGATTCGCGAATTTTTTTAGGTGTTTTTATGACTTTTTCTTATTTTTTTATATTTTTCGGATGTTTAAGAAATAAATTTTTTGATATTTTTCGGACAGTCACGAAAAGATGTGAAATTTTAATATTTTATTCGTATCGATGTTCTAAGGTGACTGGTGCGATTCTAGAATTTTTTAAGAGGTGTTATTATGTCTTTTTCTTGAATTTTATATTTTTTGAATATTTATAAATTAACATTTTTTATATTTTTTGGGAAGTCACAAAAAATGTGACATTTTGATATTTTATTCATATCGATATACTAACTGACTGGTGCGATTCGAGAATTTTTTGAGGTGTTTTTATGTCTTTTTATTGATTTTATATTTTTTGGATGTTTACGAATTATTTTTTTATATTTTTTGAGCTATCACAAAAAAATGTGAAATTTTAATACTTTATTCTTATCGATATTCTAAGTTGATTGGTACAATTCGAGAATTTTTTGAAATGTTTTTATGTGTTTTTCTTGATTCTTATATCTTTCAGAGGTTAACAAATTAAAAAAATTGATATTTTTCGGGTAGTCACGAAAAATGTGAAATTTTGATATCTAATTTTTATGGATATTCTGAATTGACTGGTGCGATTCGAGAGTTTTTTGAGGTGTTTTTATGTCTTTTTCTCGAATTTTATAATATCGGACGTTTACACATTAAAATGTTTGATATTTTTCGGGGAGTCACAAAAAATGTGAAATTTTTATATTTTATTTGTATTGATATTCTAAGGTGACTGGTGTGATTCAAGAATTTTTTGATGTGTTTTTATGTATTCTGCTTGATTCTTATATTTTTCAGATGTTTACGAATTAAATTTTTTGATATTTTTCGAAAAGTCTCAAAAAATGTAATATTTTGATATTTTATTCGTATCGATAGTCTAAGGGTACTGGTGCGATTCGAGAATTTTTGAGGTATTTTTATGGCTTTATCTTGATTTTTAAACTTTTCGGACGTTTAAAAATTAAAACTTTTGATATTTTTCAAAAAAGTCACGAACAAATGTGATTTTTTTTACAATTCTATTCGTATCGTTATTCTAATGTGACTGGTGCGATTCGGTATTTATATGAGGTGTATTTATGTCTTTTTGTTGTATTTTTATATTTTTGGACGTTGACGAATTTAATTTTTTGATAGTTTTCAGGCAGTCACGAAAAATTGTGAAATTTTGATAATTCATTCGTATCGATATTCTATTGTGACTGGTGCGATTCGGGAATTTTTTGAGGTGTATTTATGTCTTTTTCTTAATTTCTATATTTTTCGGATGTTTAAGAATTAATGTTTTTGATATTTTTTAGGCAGTCACGAAAAATCTGAAATTTTGAAATTTTATTCGTATTGATAGTCTAAGGTGACTGTTGCGATTCGGGAATTTGTTGAGGCGTTACTATGTATTTTTATTGATATTTATATTTTTCGGATGTCTACGAATTAAAATTTTAGATAATTTTCGGTCAACTACGAAAAAGGAAATTTTTTTATATTTTATTCGTATCGATATTCTAAGGGGACTGGTGCGATTCGTGAATTTTTTGAGGTGTTTTTATGTCTTTTACTTGATTTAAATATTTTTCAGTCAAATACGAATTAAAATTTTGATATTTTTCGTGCAGTAACGAAAAAATTTGAAATTTTGATACTCCATTCGAATCGATATTCTAAGGTGACTGGTGCGATTTGAGAACTTTTTGAGGTGTTTTTATGTCATTTTCTTGATTTTTATATTTGTCGGACGTTAATGAAGTAAAAAAATTGATATTTTTCGGGCAGTCACGAAAAAATGTGAAATTTTGATATTATATTTGTATCGATATTCTAAGATAACTGATGCAATTCGGGAATTTTTTAGGTTTTTTTATTTCTTTTTCTTGATTTTTATACTTTTCTGACGATTATGAATTAAACTTTTTGATAATTTTTTGAAAGTCACGAAAAAATGTGAAATTTTGATATTCTATTCGTATCGATATTCTACGATGACTGGTGCGATTTTGGAAAAAAATTTTGAGGTGATTTTATGTCTTTTTTTTATCTTAATATTTTTCGGACGTTGACGAATTAAATTTTTAAATAATTTTTGGGTAGTCACAAAAAAAGGTTAAATTTAGATACTTTATTCGTATCGATATTCTAAGGTGATTGTTGTGATTTGGGACTCTTTGGAGGTATTTTTCGTGATTTTTATAATTTTTGATATTTTTCAGCAGTCACGAAAAAATGTGAATTTTTTGATTCAATTCATATCGATATTCTAAGGTGACTGGTGCGATTCAGGAATTTTTTGATGTGTTTTTATGTCTTTTTCTTGATTTATATATTTTTTGGACGTTTACGGATTAAATTTTTTTGATATATTTCGGGTAGTCACGAAAAATGTGAAATTTTGTGATTCTATTCGTATCGATATTCTAAGGTGACTGGTGCGATTCGAGAATTTTTTGAGGTGATTTGTGTTTTTTTCTAATTTTTATATTTATCGAATGTTTACGAATTAAAATTTTTGATATTTTTCGAGTAATCACAAAAAAATGTTATATTTTGATACTTTATAATATCGAAATTCTAAGTTAACTGGTACGATTCAGGAATTTTTTGAGGTGTTTTTATGTCTTTTTCTATATTTTTAGTTTTTCGGACGTTTACCAATTAAAATGTTTGATATTTTCGGGGAGCCACGAAAAATGTGAAATTTTTATATATTTTTCGTATTGATATTCTAAGGTGACTGGTGTGATTCAA
>NW_006239483.1:282816-299036 GCF_000226075.1 Solanum tuberosum
TGAGGTGTTTTTATGTCTTTTTCTTGATTTTTATATTTTTTTCAGACGTTTACGAATTAATTTTTTTTTGATATTTTACAAAAAAGTCACAAAAAATGTGAAATTTTGATATATTATTCGTATCGATATTCTAAGGTTACTGGTGCGATTCGACAATTTTTTGAGGTGTTTTTATGGCTTTATCTTGATATTTATACTTTTCGGATGTTTACGAAATAATTTTTTTGATATTTTTCAGAAAATTCACGAACAAAAGTAATTTTTTTAACAATTCTCTTCGTATCGATATTCTAATATGACTGGTGCTATTCAGAAATTATATGAGGTGTATTTATGTCTTTTTGTTGATTTTTATATTCTTGGACGTTCACGAATTAAAATATTTGCTAGTTTTCGGGCAGTCACGAAAAAATATAAAATTTTGATAATTTATTCGTATCAATATTCTAATGTGATTGGTGCGATTCGAGAATTTTTTGAGTTGTATTTATGTCTTTTTGTTGATTTTTCTATTTTATGACGTTTACGAATTAAAATTTTAAATATTTTTCGGGCAGTCACAAAAACTGTGAAATTTTTATATTTTATTCCTATTGATATTCTAAGGTCACTTGTGCAATTCGAAAATTTTTGAGATGTTTTTATGTATTTTTCTTGATATTGATATTTTTTGGACTTTTGCGAATTAAAATTTTTGATATTTTTCAGGCAGCCACGAAAAAATGTAAAATTTTGATAATTTATTCATATCGATATTCTACGGTGACTGGTTCAATTCGAAGATTTTTTGAGGTGTTTTTATGTCTTTTTCTTGATTTTTATAATTTTCTAATGTTTACGAATTAAAATATTTTATATTATCCAGGCAGTCACGAAAAAATGTAAATTTTGATATTTTATTCATATCGATATTCTAAATGGAGTGGTGCGATTCAGAAATTTTTGAGGTGTTTTTATGTCGTTTTCTTGATTCTAATATTTTTCGGAAGTTTACGAACTAAATTTTTTTTATAATTTTTAGGCTGTCATGAAAAATATGAAATTTTGATATTTTATTTGTATCGATATTCTAAAGTGACTGGTGCGATTCGAGAATTTTTGAAGTGTTTTTATGTCTTTTTCTTAATTGTTTTAATTTTCAAACATCTACGAATTAAAAATTTTGATATTTTATTCGTATAGATATTCTAAAGGGATTGGTGCGATTCGTGAATTTTTTTAGGTGTTTTTATATTTTTCTTGACTTTTAAATTTTTCAGACAATTACGAATTTTAATTTTGATATTTTTCAGACAGTCAGAAAAAAATCTGAAATTTTGATACATTACTCGAGTCGATATTCTAAGGTGATTTGTGTGATTCGAAATTTTTTTTGAGGTGTTTTTATGACTTTTTCTTGTTTTGTTATATTTTTCGGATGTTTAACAAATAAAATTTTTGATATTTTTTGGACAGTCACGAAAAGATGTGAAATTTTAATATTTTATTTGTATCGATATTCTAAGGTGACTGGTGCGATTCAAGAATTTTTTAAGAGGTGTTTTTATGTCTTTTTCTTGATTTTTATATTTTTTGAAAGTTTATGAATTAACATTTTTGATATTTTTTGGGAAGTCAAAAAAAATGTGACATTTTGATATTTTATTCGCATCAATATTCTAACTGACTAGTGCGATTCGAAATTTTTTGAGGTGTTTTTATGACTTTTTCTTGTTTTGTTATATTTTTCGGATGTTTAATAAATAAAAATTTTGATATTTTTCGGACAGTCACGAAAAGATGTGAAATTTTAATATTTTATTTGTATCGATATTCTAAAGTGACTGGTGCTTTTTTGGGAACTTTTTGAGGTGTTTTTATGTCTTTTTCTTGATTTTTATATATTTCGGACGTTTGTTTTTCTTGATTTTTATATCTTTCAGAGGTTAACAAATTAAATTTTTTTATATTTTTCGGTTAGTAACGAAAAATGTGAAATTTTGATATCTTATTCTTATGGATATTCTAAGGTGACTGGTGTGATTCAAGAATTTTTTATGTGTTTTTATGTCTTTTTCTTGATTTTTATATATTTCGGACGTTTTTTTTAAATTTTTTGGATGTTTACGAATTAAATCTTTTGATATTTTTCAAATATTAACAAAAAATGTGAAATTTTGATACTTTATTCGTAACGATATTCTAAGGTTACTGGTGCGATTCGGGAATTTTTTTGAGGTGTTTTTATGGCTTTATCTCGATCTTTATACTTTTCAGACGTTTACGAATTAAAATGCTTGATATTTTTCATAAAAGTCACGAACAAATGTGATTTTTTTTACAATTCTATTCGTATCGATTTTCTAATGTGACTGGTGCGATACGAAAAAATGTGAAATTTTGATATCTTATTTGCATCGATATTCTAATGTGACTGGTGCGATTGGAAATTTTTTGAGGTGTATTTATGTCTTTTTGTTGATTTTTCTATTTTATGACGTTTACGAATTAAAAAATTTAAATACTTTTCGGGCATTGATCAAAAATGTGAAAATTTAATATTTTATTCCTATCGATATTATAAGGTGACTTGTGCAATTTGAAAAATTTTTGAGATATTTTTATATCTTTTTCTTGATATTTATATTTTTCGGACGTTTGCGAATACATTTTTTGATTTTTTTCAGGAAGTCACGAAAAATGTAAAATTTTGATAATTTATTTGTATCGATACTCTAAGGTGACTGGTGCATTTCAGAGATTTTTTGAGGTGTTTTTATGTCTTTTTCTTGATTTTTATTCGTATCGATATTTTAAGTGGAGTGGTGCGATATGGAATTTTTTTGAGGTGTTTCTATTTCGTTTTGTTGATTTTAATATTTTTCGGACGTTTACGAACTAATATTTTTGATATTTTTCAGGCTGTCAAGAAAAATATTAAATTTTGATATCCTATTCGTATCGATATTCTAAGGTGACTGGTGCGATTCATCGATATTCTAAGGTAATTGGTGTGATTCGATAATTTTTTGAGGTGTTTTTATGTCTTTTTCTTTATTTTTTTATTTTTCAGACGTCCACGAATTAAAATTTTTATATTTTTTGGGCAACCACAAAAATGAAAAATTTTGATATTTTATTCGTATCGATATTCTGATACGATTTGGGAATTTTTTGAGCTGTTATTATATCTTTTTTCTTTTTTTTTTAAATTTTTCGGGGAGTCACGAAAAAAGTGAAATTTGATATTCTATTCATATCTATATTCTAATTTGACTGGTGCGATTCGTGAATTTTTTGGGGTGTTTTTATGTCTTTTCTTTGATTTTTAGAACTTTCGGACATTAACAAATTAAATTTTTTGTTATTTTTTGGGTAGTCACAAAAAATGTGAAATTTTGATATTTCATTCGTATCGATATTCTAAGGTAATTGGTGTGATTCGATAATTTTTTGAGGTGTTTTTATGTCTTTTTCTTTATTTTTATATATTTCAAATTTTTACGAATTAAAATTTTTGATATTTTTCGGACAGTCACTAAAAAATGTGAAATTTTTATATTTTATTCATATCAATATTCTAAGGTGGCTGGTACGATTCGGGAATCTTTGAGGTGTTTTTTAATATTTTGATATTTTTCGGGCAATCACGAAAAAATATGAAATTTTGATATTCTATTCGTATCGATATTCTCAGGTGACTGGTGCGATTTAAGTATTTTTTGAGGTATTTCTATGTCTTTTTCTTGATTTTTATATTTTTTGGACCTTTACGAATTAAATTTTTTGATCTTTTATTCATTTCGTTATTGTAAGGTTACTAGTGCGATTCGGGATTTTTTAGAGTGTTTTTATAGCTTTTTCTATTTTTTCGGACGTTTTAGAATTTTTCTTTTGTTTTTTCATGCAGTCACGAAAAAATGTGTAATTTTGATATTTTATTAGTATCGAAATTCTAAGATGAGTGGAGCGAATCAGAAATTTTTTGAGGTGTTTTTAGGCATTGTTCTCGATTTTTATATTTTTCGGACGTTTACGAATTAAATTTTTTGATATTTTTCAGCCAAGTCATGAAAAAAATGTGAAAATTTTATATTTTATTCTTGTCGATATTCTAAGGTGACTAATGCGATTCGAGAATTTTTTGATGTTTTTTATGTCTTTTTCTTGATTTTTATACTTTTTGGACATTTACGAAATAATTTTTTTAATATTTTTTGGGCAGTCACGAAAAAATGTGAAATTTTGATAATCTATTCGTATCAATATTCCAAGGTGAGTGGTGCGATTCGGGAATTTTTTGAGCTGTTTTAATGTCTTTCACTTTATTTTTATATTTTTCAGACATTTACGAATTAAAGTTTTTGACATTTTTCGCATCGATATTCTAAGGTGACTGGTGTGACTTGGAAATTTTTTGAGGTTTTTTCCTGTCTTTTTCTTAATTTTTATATTTATTAGACGTTTACGAATTAAAATTATTGATATTTTTCGGATAATCACGAAAAAATATGAAATTTTGATATTTTATTCATATCGATATTCTCTAAGGTGATTGGTGCGATTCAGGAATTTTTTATATTTCTCTTGATCTTTCTATTTTTCGGACGTTTACAAATTAAATTTATTGATATTTTTCAGGCAGTCAAAAAAATAAGCGAAATTTTGATATTCTATTCGTATCGATATTCTAAGGTGACCGGTTCAATTCGAGAATTTTTTGAGGTGTTTTTATGTCTTTTTCATGATTTTTACATTTTTCAAACGTTTACAAATTGAAATTTTGGACATCATTCGTGCGGTCACGAAAAAATGTGAAAATTTTATATTCTCTTCGTATTGATATTCTAAGGTGACAAGTTCGATTGTGAAATTTTTTGAGGTGTTTTTATGTCTTTATCTTGATTTTTATATGTTTTGGATGTTTACGAATTAAATTTTTTGATATTTTTCGCACAGTTTCGAAAAAATGTGAAATTTTGATATTTTATTCACATCGATATTCTAAGGTTACTGATGCGATTCAGGAATTTTTTGAGTTCTTTTTGTGTCTTTTTTTTTTATATATATATTTTTGACGTAAACGAATTGAATTTTTTTATATTTTTCGGGTAGTAAGAATAAATTTGAAAATCTGATATTTTATTCTTATTGATATTCTAAGGTTTCTGGTGCGATTTGGGAATTTTTTTATCTTTTTCTTGATTTTTATATTTTTCGAACCTTTACGAACTAAATTTTTTGATATTTTTCAGGTTGTCACCAAAAAATGTGCAATTTTGATATTTTATTCGTATCGATATTCTAAGATGACTAGTGCGATTTTGAATTTTTTTGAGGTGTTTTATTTCTTTTTCTTGATTTTTATATGTTTTGGATGTTTACGAATTTAATTTTTTGATATTTTTCGCACAGTCATGAAAAAATGTGAAATTTTGATAATCTATTGGCATCGATATTCGAAGGTTACTGGTGTGATTCAGGAATTTTTTGAGATCTTTTTGTGTCTTTTTGTTGATTTTTATATATTTCGGGCGTTTACAAATTATTATTTTTTATATTTTCCGGGCAGTAACACTAAATTTGAAATTTTGATATCTTATTCTTATCGATATTCTAATGTTTCTGGTGCGATTTAGGAATTTTTTGTCTTTTTCTTGATTTTTATATTTTTTGAACGTTTAGAAATTAATTTTTTTGATATTTTTTAGTTTGTCACGAAAAAAAGTGAAATTTTGATATTTTATTCGCATCGATATTTTAAGTTGACTAGTGCGATTCTGAATTTTTTTGAGGTGTTTTTATGTCTTTTTCTAGATTTTTATATTTTTCGGACGTTAATGAATTAAGTTTCAATACATTTTTCGGGCAATCACGAAAAAATGTGAAATTTTGATATTTTATTCGTATCGATATTCTAAGGTGACTGGTGCGATTCAGGAATTTTTGTGAAATTTTGATATTTTATTTGTATCGTTATTCTAAGGTGACTCGTGCGATTCGGGAATATTTTGAAGTATATCTATGTCTTTTTCTTGATTTTTATCTTTTTCGGACGTCTACGAATTAAATTTTTTGATATTTTTTGCACAGTCACAAAAAAATGTGAAATTTTGATATTTCATTCACATCGATATTCTAATCTTACTTGTCCGATTCAGGAATTTTTTGAGGTCTTTTTGTGTCTTTTTCTTGATTTTTATATTTTTCGGACGTTAATGAATTAAGTTTCATTACATTTTTCGGGCAATCACGAAAAAATGTGAAATTTTGATATTTTATTCGTATCGATATTCTAAGGTGACAAGTGCCATTCTAAAATTTTGAGGTGTTTTATGCCTTTTCTTGATTTTTATATGTTTTGGATGTTTACGAATTAAATTTTTTGATATTTTTCGCATAGTCATGAAAAAATGTGAAATTTTGATAATCTATTCGCATCGATATTCTAAGGTTACTGGTGCGATTCAGGAATTTTTTGAGATCTTTTTGTGTCTTTTTCTAGATTTTTATATAGTTCGGGCGTTTACAAATTATTATTTTTTATATTTTTCGGGCAGTAACAATAAATTTGAAATTTTAATATTTTATTCTTATCGATATTCTAAGGTTTCTGGTGCGATTTGGGAATTTTTTTTATCTTTTTCTTGATTTTTATATTTTTCGAAGGTTTAGAAATTATTTTTTTTGATATTTTTCAGTTTGTCACGAAAAAAAGTGAAATTTTGATATTTTATTCGTATCGAGATTTTAAGGTGACTAGTGTGATTCTGAATTTTTTTGAGGTGTTTTTATGTCTTTTTCTTGATTTTTATATTTTTCGGACGTTAATGAATTAAATTTTGTTACGTTTTTCGGGCAATCAAGAAAAAATGTGAAATCTTGATATTTTATTCGTATTGATATTCTAAGGTGACAAGTGCCATTCTGAATTTTTTTGAGGTGTTTTTATGTCTTTTTCTTGATTTTTATATTTTTCGAAGGTTTAGAAATTATTTTTTTTGTATATTTTTCAGTTTGTCACGAAAAAAAGTGAAATTTTGATATTTTATTCACATCGATATTCTAATCTTACTGGTGTGATTCAGGAATTTTTTGAGGTCATTTTGTGTCTTTTTCTTGATTTTTATATTTTTCGAACGTTTACGACTTGATTTTTTTTATATTTTTCAGGCAGTAACAATAAATTTGAAATTTTGATATTTTGTTCTTATCGATATTCAAAAGTTACTGGTGCGATTTGTGATATTTTGTCTTATCGTTATTCAAAAGTTCACGAATTAAATTTTTTGATATTTTTAAGGTTGTCACGAAAAAATGTGAAATTTTGATATTTTATTCGTTTTGATATTCTAAGGTGACTAGTGCGATTCCAAATTTTTTTGATGTGTTTTTATTTCTTTTTCTTGATTTTTATATGTTTTGGATGTTTACGAATTAAATTTTTTGATATTTTTCACACAATCATGAAAAAATGTGAAATTTGGATATTCTATTCGCATTGATTTTCTAAGGTTACTGGTGCGATTCAGAAATTTTTTGAGGTATTTTTGTGTCTTTTTCTTGATTTTTATATTTTTCGGACATTTATGAATTTAATTTTTTTATACATTTCTGGCAGTAACTAGAAATTTGAAATTTTGATATATATTCTTATCGATACTCTAAGTTTTCTTGTGTGATTCGAGAATTTTTTGTCGTTTTCTTGATTTTTATATTTTTAGAACGTTTACGAATTAAATTTTTTGATATTTTTCTGGTTGTCATTAAAAAATATGAAATTTTGATATTTTATTCGTATCGATATTCTAATGTGATTGGTGCAATTTGAGAATTTTTTGAGGTGTTTTTATATCTTTTTCTTGATTTTTATATTCTTAGTATGTTCACAAATTAAAAATTTTGATATTTTTCAAACAAACACAAAAAATTGTGAAATTTGATATTCTTCGATATTATAAGGTGACTGTTGCGATTCGTGAATTTATTGAGGTGTTTTGATTTCTTTTTCTTTATTTTAATATTTTACGGACGTTACGAATTAATATTTTTGATATTTGTCGTACAGTTACGAAAAAATGTGAAAATTTGATATTTTATTCGTGTCGATAATCTAAAGTGACATGCTAGATTCGTGATTTTTTTGTCTTTTTCTTGGTTTTTATATTTTTCAGACGTTTACGAATTAAAATTTTTGATATTTTTCAAGCAGTCACGAAAAATTATGAAATTTTGATATTTTATTTGTATCAAATTTGTAAGGTGGATAGGGCTATTTGGAATATTTTTGAGTTATTTTTATGTCTTTTTCTTGATTTTTATAATTTTTGGACGTTTACGAATTACTTTTTTTGATATTTTTCAGGCATGCACGAGAAAATATGAAATCTTGATATTTTATTCGTATCGATATTGTAAAGTGATTGGTGCGATTCGGTAATTTTTTTAGGTGTTTTTATGTCTTCCATGATTTTTATATTTTTTGGACGATTACAAATTAAATTTTTTGATATTTTTCAGACAATAACGAAAAAATATGAAATTTTGATATTTTATTCATATCGATCATAGGTGACAGGTGCGATTCGATAATATTTTGAGATGTTTTTGTGTCTTTTTCCTGATTTTTATATTTTTCGTACGTTCACGAATTAAAAGAATTGATATTTTTTGGGCTTACACGAAGAAATGTGAAATTTTCATACGTACTGATATTCTAAGGTTACTGGTACGATTCGAGAATTTTTTAAGGTGTTTTTATCTCTTTTTCTTGATTTTTATATTTTTTGGACGTTTACAATTTAAATTTTTAAATATTTTTTAGGTGGTCACGAAAAAATGTGAAATTTTGATATTTTATTGGTATCAATATTCTAAGGTGTTTGGTGCGATTCAATAACTTTTTGAGGTGTTTTTATGTCGTTTTCTTGATTTTAATATTTTTTGAATGTTTACGAATTAAATTTTTTGATATTTTTCGGGTAGTCACGAAAAAATGTGAATTCTGATATTCTATTCGTATAGATATTCTAAGGTGATTGGTGCGATTCGAGATTTTTTAAAGTTTTTTTCTTGATTTTTATATTTTTCAGATGTTTAGGAATTAAATTTTTTGATATTTTTTGGATAGTCACGAAAAAATATGAAACTTTGATATTTAATTTGTGTCAATTTTTTAAGGTGACGGGTGTGATTCGGGAATTTTTTGAGTTCTTTTCATGTCTTTTTCTTAATTGTTATATATTTCAAACGTTTACGAAGAAAAAATTGTGATATTTTTCGGGCTGTCACGAAAAATTGAGAAATTTTAATATTTTATTCGTATCGATATTCTAAGGTGACTAGTGCGATTCGAGATTTTTTAGGGTGTTTTTATGGCATTTTCTTGATTTTTATATTTTTTCGGCCGTTTACGAATTAAATTTTTTGATTTTTTCGGGCTGTCACGAAAAAATCTGAAATTTTGATATCTCCTCCGTATCGATATTCTAAGGTGACTGGTGCGATTCGGGAATTTTTTGAGGTGTTTTTATGTCTTTTCCTTAATTTCTATATTTTTCGGACATTTCAGAATTCAATTATTTGATCTTTTATTCTTTTCGTTATTCTAATGTGACTAGTGCGATTTGGGATTTCTTAGGGTGCTTTTATGACTTTTATTAGGTTTTTATATTTTTTCGGACGATTACGAAATAATCTTTTTTATATTTTTCAGGCAGTTACGAAAAAATGTGAAAATTTGATATTTTATTCTTGTTGATATTCTAAGTGACTAGTGCGATTCAGAAATTTTTTGATGTGTTTTATGTTTTTTTCTTGATTTTTATATTTTTCGGACGTTTACAAATTAAAAATTTTAATATTTTTTGGACAATCACGAAAAAATGTGAAATTTTTATAATCTATTTGTATCAATATTCCAAGGTGAGTGGTGTGATTTGAGATTTTTTTGAGGTGTTTTTATGTATTTTTCTTGATTCTTATATTTTTCAGATGTTTACGAATTCAATTTTTTGATATTTTTCGCATCGATATTCTAAGGTGACTGGTGTGACTCGGGAAGTTTTTGAGGTGTGTTTTTCAGTCTTTTTCTTAATTTTTATATTTATTAGACGTTTACGAATTAAATTTTTTGATGTTTTTCGGGTAGTCACGAAAAAATATGAAATTCTGATATTTTATTCGTATCAATATTCTAAGGCGACTGATGTGATTCGGGAATTTTTTGAGGTGTTTTTATGTCTTTTTCTTGATCTTCATATGTTTTAGTTGTTTACGAATTAAAATTTTTATATTTTTTTGATCAGTCACAAAAAATGAAATTTTTTGATATTTTATTCGTATCGATATTCTCTAAGGTGACTGGTGCAATTTGAGAATTTTTTATCATTTTCTTGATCTTTCTATTTTTCGGACGTTTACTAATTAAAATTTTTGATATTTTCAGTCAGTCACGAAAAAAATTGAAATTTCGATATCCTATTCTTATCGATATTCTAAGGTGACTGGTGCAATTTGGGATATTTTTCAGTTGTTTACGAATTTGGTACCATTCGAAATTTTTTTGAGGTATTTCAATGTCTTTTTCTTGATTTTTATATTTTTCGTACGTTTACGAATTAATTTTTTAAATATTTTTTAGGCTGTTAGAAAAAATGTGAAATTTTAATATCTTATTCGTATCGATATTCTAAGGTAACTAGTGCGATTAGGGAATTTTTTGAGGTGTTTTTTTTTGTCTTTTTCTTAATTTTTATATTTTTCGAACGTTTACGAATTAAATTTTTTATATTTTTCGGGCAGTCACGAAAAAATGTCAAATTTTAATATTTTATTTGTATCGATATTCTAAGGTGACTGGTGAGATACAGAGATTTTTTAAGGTGTTTTTATGTATTTTCTTGATTTATATATTTTTTGGGCAATCACAAATAAATGTGAAATTTTGATAATTTATTCGTATCGATATTCTAAGGTGACTGGTTTGATTCAGAATTTTTTTGAGGTTATTTTTATGTCTTTTTCTTGATTTTTATGTTTTTCGGACTTTTAGGAATTAAATTTTTTGATAATTTCTGGCTAGTCACGAAAAAATGTGAAAATTTGATATTTAATTCGTATCGATATTCTAAGGTGACTGGTGGGGTTCAGGAATTTTTGAGGTGTTTTTATGTTTTTTTCTTGATTTTTATATTTTTCGAACGTGTACCAATTAAATTTTTTGACTGTCACGAAAAAATATGAAATTTTGATATTTTATTCGTATTGATATTCGAAGGTGACTGGTGCGATTCAGAAATTTTTTGCGGTATTTTTATGTATTTTTCTTGATTTTTATACTTTTCAGACGTTTACGAATTAAAAATTTTCATGTATTTCTGGCTGTCACGAAAAAAAAATATTTTGATATTTTATTCATATCGATTTTCTAAGGTGACTAGTTTGATTCATAATTTTTTTGAGATGTTTTTATGTATTTTTCAGAAATTTATAATATTCATGTATTTCTAGCTGTCACGAAAAAATGAGAAAATTTTGATATTTTATTCGTATCGATATTCTAAGGTAACTGGTGCGATTCGAGAATTTTTTTAGGTGTTTTTATATATTTTTCTTGATTTTTATATTTTTTGGACGGTAACTAAAAAAATGTGAAATTTTGATATTTTATTATATTGATATTCTAAGGTGACTGGTGTGATTTGCGAATTTTTTGAGTTGTTTTTATGTCGTTTTCTTAAATTTTACTATTATCGGACATTTATGAATTTAAATTTTTGATATTTTTCAGACAGTCACGAAAAAATGTGAAATTTTGATATTTTTTCCGTATCGATATTCTAAGGTCACTAGTGCGATTAAGGAATTTTTTGATGTGTTTTTATTTCTTTTTCTTGATTTTAATATTTTTAGGACGTTTACGAAATAAAATTTTTGATATTTTACGGGCAGTCACGAAAAAATATGAAATATTGATATTTTAATCGTATCGATATTCTAAGGTTACTGGATTCGGGAATTTTTTGAGGTGTTTTTATGTCTTTTTCTTGATTTTTATATTTTTCGGACGTTTAAGAATTATTTTTTTTGATATTTTTTGGGCAGTCATGAAAAAATGTGAAATTTTGATATTTTAGTCGTATCGATATTCTAAGGTGACTTGTGCGATTCGATAATTTTTTGAGGTGTTTTTATGTCTTTTTATTTTATATTTTTTTGAAGTTTACTAATTAAATTTTTTGATAATTTTTGGGCAGTCACGAAAGAATGCGAATTTTTTATATTTTATTTGTATCGATATTCTAAAGAGATTGGTGCGATAAGGAAATTTTTGAGGTGTTTTGCTGTCTTTTTCTTGATTTTTATATTTTTCGGACGTTAATGAATTAAGATTTTTGATATTTTTTGGGCGGTCACGAAAAAATGTGATATTTTGATATTTTATTCGTATCGATACTCTTAAGGTGACTGGTGCGATTCGGGAATTTTTTGAAGTGTTTTTTTTTCTATTTCTTGATTTTTATATTTTTTGCACGTTTACGAATTAGAATTTTTTGATATTTTTCGGACAATCATGAAAAATTGTGAAATTTTGATATTTTATTTGTATCAATATTCTAAGGTGACTGGTGCGATTTATGAATTTTTTGAGGTGTCTATGTCTTTTTCTTGATGCTTATAATTTTTGGACATTTACGAATTATAATTTTTGATATTTTTCAGGCAATCACGAAAAAATATAAAATTTTGATATTTTATTCGTATCGATACTCTAAGGTGACTGGTGCCACTAATGCTATTCGAAAATTTTTTAAGGTGTTTTTATGTCTTTTTCTTAATTTTTATATTTTTCAGACATTTATGAATTATATTTTTTGATATTTTTTGGGAGGTCACGAAAAAATGTGAAGTTTTGATATTTTATTTGCATCGATATTCTAAGATGACTGGTGCGATTGAAGAATTTTTTGAAGTGTTTTTATGTCTTTTTCTTGATTTGTATATTTTTCGGGTAGTCACGAATAAATGTAAAATTTTGATATTTTATTCGTATCGATATTCTAAGGTGTCTGGTAAAATTCGGGTATTTTTTGAGGTGTTTTTATGTCTTTTTCTTGATTTGTATATTTTTCGGGTAGTCACGAATAAATGTAAAATTTTGATATTTTATTCGTATCGATATTCTAAGGTGACTGGTGCGATTCGGGAATTTTTTGAGGTGTTTTTATGTCTTTTTCTTGATTTGTATATTTTTCGGGTAGTCACGAATAAATGTAAAATTTTGATATTTTATTCGTATCGATATTCTAAGGTGACTGGTGCGATTCGGGAATTTTTTGAGGTGTTTTTATGTCTTTTTCTTGATTTGTATATTTTTCGGGTAGTCACGAATAAATGTAAAATTTTGATATTTTATTCGTATCGATATTCTAAGGTGACTGGTGAGATTCAGGAATTTCTTAAGGTGTTTTTATGTCTTTTTATTTATTTTTATATTTTTTGGACGTTTACTAATTAAAATTTTGATACTTTTCGGGCAGTTACCAAAAAATGTGAAATTTTGATATTTTAAGATGACTGGTGTGATTCAGAAATTGATTGAGGTGTTTTTTTTGTCTTTTTCTTGATTTTTATATTTTTCGAACGTTTGCGAATTAAAATTTTGATATTTTTCGGGCAGTCACGAAAAAATGTGAAATTTTGATATCTTGTTTGTATCGATATTCTAAGGTGACTGGGGCGATTCGGGAATTTTTAAAGGTGGTTTTATTGGAATGTCTAAGGTGTTTTTATGTCTTTTCTTTATTTTTAAATTTTTCGGGCGTTTACTAATTAAAATTTTTGATATTTTTCGGGCAGTCACCAAAAAATGTGAAATTTTGATCTTTCATTCGTATCGATAATCTAAGGTGACTGGTGCGATTCGGGAATTTTTTGTTGTGTTTTTAAGTCTTTTTGTTGATTTTTATATTATTTGGACGTTTACGAATTAAGATTTTAGATATTTTTTCGGGCGGCCATAAAAAAATAAGAAATTTTAATATTTTATTCGTATCGATATTCAATCATTATATTTTCTTAGCAACTGAATTTTCCCTTCGTTGATTGTCATTCTGGTCGTTAATAATTTAAGATGGCAATGATAAATTCAATCATTATTACTATTAGCGACTAAATTGTCTCTGACTAATTTTATTGTTACTTCCAACAATACTTTTAGGAGCCAAATATTCCTTTTGTATGCCTTCATATATACACACACACAAATGCATTAACGTACAACATAATCATTATTCACATAAAAACTCATTGTTACTTGCATAGATTAACCATTATCAAAAGATATACCCAGCCAAAGTGTATAACATTACTTCTATCAAACTCCTGAGGCGCAAGGAAAATACAGTTGCTGTATGTAAAAATACCTACATCTTTAAGCAACCCTAATAATGCGTCTACTGTACTCTTTACAACTTTTTTACATGCTATTCTTTACAATAATGTGACTACTGCACACTTTACGACTTTCTTTACATAATAATGCACATGTGTCTATCTTCTTCTTCTTAACTTCTTTGTCTTCTTCTTTTTATTTTATCTCTTTGTCTTCTCCTTTATCTACGACTTTTTTTACATAATAATGCACATTTTACTTCATGTGTCTATCTTCTTCTTCTCATCTTCTTTGTCTTCCGTCTCTATCTTATTTGATCATTCCAGCTGGATATCGGGAATCACATTATCTTCTCCATTACATTTTAAACATATATGGTCAGGATATTTATGTCCAATTAGCTTATAATATCTGGTTAACAGTTCTGACGAAATAAATCCTGCCTTTAATGCTCTTGTTGTAGGTCTTTCTTCTGGTTTTAATAATGATAAAATTCATTTATGGACTTCATCCATATCTGATTTCCTTAGTTTCCTTGAGTTGGCATAAATCATTAATTGATCTCTGGAATAGTAGCTCCATATAGCATTGCCATTCAAATAATTATTAGCTAATTCTTGTATTATAGTTGATATACCAATTATTCTTTTATTGGCATAAAAACTAGGTATCTCAATTTTTGGTATTTTTGGTTGTACTCCGCTATCTTCTGGTATTATCATATCTTTGGTCAGGCCTATCTTTACAACTTGAATCTAGAGGTTTTATCTCCTCATGTAGTATTTCTGTTGTTGCCGTATAGAATTTATATAAAATAAATTCCCTTTGGTTACTCTTTTGTATATAATAAATGTTTTGTATAATTCTGGTATACCGCTTAATTCTTCTCCATCGTAGGTATATGCAGTACTTATTAATCCATAATTATAACATGTTTTAACTAGGCTAGAATTGGTTTTCGACTGTGCAATTAGCTTGTTGTATCCTTGTAATTTCTGGGTTGTATAGTTTTGGTTTGGATCTTTTGTAGTGGTAGATTTGGGATTGAGGTTTAGGTAACTCTGTATTTTGTATATATTTTCGATGTATGTCCTTGTGATGTGGTTATATACTTTTTTCTCATGTTGTAGGCTATCTGCATATGTTGAAGTTTGTGGTTCTATGGTTAATGGGTTTTTTATTTTTTGTGTAAATGGTTTTTCAAATAACTGATTTAAATTTGCATTTCGTTATTTTTCAATAACTGGTTTCTTTGTACCTGCAGCTGTATTTAAACAATCATTATGGGTTTTAAGGTGTTTCCCAACATCACCTCTTAGCTCTGGATTTTTAAAGTCTTCCGATCGACTTAGCTCCGCATTTTTATAGTCATGCTGCTGACTTGTACTAGCTTTAGACTTCAGATTATCTTCATTAGTCTTTAGCTTTTGTATCTCATTGTCCATATTGTCCACTTTGATACAAAGTGTAGTGATGGCTTTGAGTATCTCTTCGATTGTATTTTCTTTCTCAGTTTGAGTAGCTTGGTCTTGATAAGTAATCTGTAATAACATTCTCGCCAGTTTTTATTACTTCAATAGTGAATGTAAAATTTAATATATTTAATACCAATCATCTTATTTCTTTTGTCGTTACTGAATCTTGTATTTTTCTTGTTAGCCACCATTTTACTTATGTGTTATCTGTCCTTATAATAAATTTGTTATATACAATATATGGTTCAAACGATAGTAAACATTTATACACTGAATATAATTCTTTCCTATTTATTTCCCATCTTATTTATGTATTAGCAAATGTTCCTGAATAATATCTACAATGATGTTCTATCTTTTCTTCATCATAC
>NW_006239484.1:0-500 GCF_000226075.1 Solanum tuberosum
TCATGAGGTCGGTATTTTTATTGTAATTCATTTTTTCGGGAAAAATTCCGACTTCCGGAGGTCGGAATTTGGTTTTCCTGCTTTATTTTGCATAAAAACCGACTAGTTGTAAATATCGACCTCCGGAGGTCGGAAATTACCGACCTCCATTTGAGGTCGGAAATTTTTTAGGTCGGTATTCACTGTTTTTTTAGTAGTGTACACCAAAGGGTGAATCGCTGAGTTAATCGGCGATTCCTACTAACCTCACCGAATGATCCGCCATCACTATTTTCTGAAGTCTATAAATACTAAACTTGTTATTAATTTTTAAGAGTTGAACATTAATTTTAATTTTCCACAATAGAATAGTACTTTTTGGTATTTTTCTCTCAAGTTTGGAGAGGGTTTTGGTAACTTGAAGAAATGAGTTCATCTTTCCCAAGTTGGAAGTGGGTCTTCCTTATTCTTATTCCTTTGCTTAATAAATCAAGGTTTAATTTCTTATACCCATTTGATTT
>NW_006239484.1:569-6259 GCF_000226075.1 Solanum tuberosum
TGGCTAAAAACCTCCATTCTTGGGGTGTGATTTAGCAAATATGGGTTGATATTCTTGTTGGGTCTTGCTTGCTGATAGGTTAGATGTATTTTAATGGTTATTTCACATAGTGGTTGTGGTTTAATTTAATGATTTGTAGTTGCAAATATAAAATCACCTATGTGTTTTCGGCTTGCCCGAGAGGGAGGTCGTGAAACTAAGACTGCTAGACTGATGGCCTAAGGAGTGGGTCGACATGAGGTTTAGCCCGAGAGGGTGAGCCCTAGTCCCATATCCTAACACTCAGCTCGAGAAAGTGAGTGTGGTAAGGCGTAGGTTGTCCTTCATGCGGCAAATGAGTGTCCGAGAGGAACGCATTTGAAACGGGGTAAGTTGCCTGAGAGGGAACTTATTTCCATCTAAAGTCACTATTATGTTGCAAATTTCTTATTGAAAGCATGTACCCAACGATTTATCTCAACTTGTATTGCGGTCACACCCCTAGAACTCTTCCCCATACTTGATTTTCTTGTTGTTTTTGTTGTTTTTACTACTTGTGACAAAAACCCCAAATTTTATATTTGACACTTTTGTGTCACCCCCTTTAATTTACCATGTTTTTAATCATTAATGTCTTTAGCTACAACTAGTTAGAACTAAATTTTATTTTTCTATTAATTCTCAAAACCACTCCCTTGGGATACGACCCCAACCTTTAGTTGGGTTACTATATTATCGACGATCGTAGACACTCGTACCATAGGTTAGTGTCATTGGTCGCGATAAGCATCAAAATGGCACCACTACCGGGGAGTGGTGTTATTTTAGAATTTTTAGTTTAATAGAGTTTCTGTTCTTACTAGCGGTAGTTTACTAACTTTACTCTTAGTTTTGTTTTTCTTTGAGTTTTTGACTTTATATAGGCAACCTGAGAATGAACGAAAGAAGTGGTACCAAGTTAGCTGAGGCAAATCAAGAAGTCGAGGGTGACTTTATGTTAACTGCACTGGTAACTCAGTTGAACAGCTTGGCCACCAAGATCTCAGAGGTGGAAAACTAGTGCACAAGTCTTGGGAGGTACATACCCCCTCATGAGCGGAGGAAGTCTAGAAACAATGAACGCAGTCGTGCTGAGGATACACTGCAAATCATTCTCCTAAAGGTCACTAAACAGGACCGAGTGATAAACAAGATAAATAAGAATGTTGAAGTGTTGAACCAAATGGTTGGTTCTCACTCTAGATCGATCCAGTTGATCAGGTTGCTCTTGAGCTGCGCAGTGCCTCCCCTCCACTCAAATGAATTATTGGGGTTGCCTGGTAACGCTGGGTTCGACCCCAATAAGGGAGATTGAGTAAGGACTTGCGTCGTGCCATGACGCTAACTAAGGAGCTTCTTGGGAGGCAACCCAAAGTGATGTTGCTTTAATTTATTCTGTTTGAATAAAAGTGTGCTGATTTTGTAGGTTAAAATGAGAAAGGTGTTGAAAAGTGCAAGTTGGCGAGCTAAGGATCCAGTTGGCGAACAGCCGAACCTATCGGCGATTCTGATTAAATTCACCATTGTGACCCCAAAATAAGGGATGTCCTGTAAAACTCGGTGAGATGAGTATGCGTTCGGTGCGTCGCCGAGTTGATCGGCGACAAGACTAACGTCACCAAATGGTTGAGAACTGAACGGTTATATAAAGGCCAAAGGTCAAATGTTTGAATCTCTCACTTTCCCTCATTTCAAACTCCTCAAAATCACACCAAAGGTGCTTTTTCTTATATTTTTCCTTAAATTAGTATTTTAGTCAGTGAATAGTATTTGGGGTTGGATTTCTTTGCTACCTAGCATTTCAAAAAGCAATTTGATCAGCATCAAATATTAGTCTCTAAAACTCTGAATTTATTTTTGATAATTTTGCACTCTCTTTTAATTATAGTATCAGGATGATGTGTGCTGAGCCTCTCTGATAGAAATAGGGTGTTGTGATGCTATTGCTAATTCAACAATTTTGCCTGAAATGCTTTAATAGTCGATTGCCTTAGTGTTTGTACTTTGATTTGAATAAACTTGAAATGGGTGTTACGTAATCGTTGTTAGGTTGGTCGTGCTAAATAACGAAATTGAAGTTTCCCATATTTGTGCTAAATAACGAAAATTGCTCAATGAAGGAGTGGGTGACGACATTCTTAAGGGTGATCGTAGTTAAATGGCCAAAATTTGGCAGGACTGGAAGAAGTCTGAGTATTCCGAGATGATGGGAAGTATGGGTCTTGAGTGAATTGTGTGTATGCATGCTTTGATTTCGTTTCCAGGGCTTGTAAGGTCAATTCTAAGAAGTGGGTTGAAAAATAGGCACGTCGAATCATTTGGCAAGTTGGGTTGTGCTTACCAAACGATTCGGCGGTTCGCCTACTGGTCCTAAATTTCCCTTCATTCATGTCCATAGTGCTGAGAGATCTGTAACTTTTGGCGGACACATTCGTGATCGCCTAAAGTAGTCGGCGACTTGCCGATAGGACTTTAGACCGCCCTTTGCATGCCCTCTTTGCCCTCTTTCACGGTATCTTTTGGCGGACAACCTTATCGTCGCCGATAGTAGTCGGCGTCTCGCCAAATAGATTTTTTCATCGCTACTTTGCCTAGATTTCAAGCTAATTCCTTCGGTGAATTCAACCTAGTTTGCCAAAGAGATTTGGCGATTCGCCGATTGGATCTGCGAATCCTTCTGCAATAAGATCCTCTGTATTTGAGTTGAGTTTCACCTAATCTCTTGATCTTTTTGTAGATATGGTACGCACAAACTTAAACAAACCACCTCAGAAAAAGGCTAAGGGAATTACAATCAATGAAGGAGGATCACGTCCTTCACAGAAAAGAAAGCAAGATCTCCCACCGGGAGATAAAGGCAAACGAAAGAAGAATATCTTTAGAAAAGGGTCAACCATTGAGCCAGATTTTCCTGCGCTGGAAGATGAACAACCCTTGATTCACCGACATAATAGGCTCAGGGACATACCTCAATTAACACCTATCAGAGTCACATCAGCTGCAACTCTTCTGACTACCAAATCAGTGCCAAACCCGGCACCACCTTCAGTGGCCCCTGCACTTCCCGTAGCTCCACCTCCACCCAAACTGCTAAACAGATTGAAAGGCGATGGTTTATGAACCATTCTAGAAGAAAAATTACTATCTGTGGAGGGTTTGGAAGGTAAGCATGCTGAAGTGCTTGACACGCTCAAGTATCATGAGTTCGATCAATTCACTAGGCCACGGGGTAATTACATCCCTTCCTGGGTTCAGGAATTATACTTAGCCTATGGGGAGTTGGTCCCGAAAAATAAGAAAAAGGCTAGTGAGTTCTGACTGGTGAAGTCGGTTATGGTTAGAGCTAAGGAGGTAGCGTGTCACAACGACCATATTAATGATGTACTAGGTCGACCACTGCACTCAGTACTGCCCTACCAGGGTTTGCCTATCGTTCCATCCCTGGATGATTTGAAGGGTTGGTTAGCTCCGATGATTTTCGACATCAACCCGAGGTGGTTCGGTGCGGGAGCTCCGATTGAGAAGAGGGATATGAACATCGCCTCCCGGTACTGGTTTGGCTTCATCAACAACACTATCATGCCATCCCATAATGAGTCCATTCTGCGTCATCCTAAGGAGGCTTGCCTTGGTTCTATCATGGCCAGGAGGCGGATCAATATGGGACTGCTGGTTTCACAGGAGATGGCTATGAGAGCTAAACAGACACAGACATCTCTGCCTTTTCCTATTCTAATCACCGAGTTATGTCGGCGTGGCAGAGTGCCCCGGGACCCTACCAGCGATATAGAGGTCACCCCGTCTTCTTCCACCGATATCTGGCATATAGAGGCCGAGTTCACACGAGAGGAGGTTGACAGGAGGAGAGAAACCATAGCATATACTTCTCCAGAAGTCGATGTTGACTAATTGCCAACAGAGGCATTCTCATCTACCCCAGCTTCAGATCCTTCAGGTATACCCGCTCATTTTCCCCCTTCGCATTCTCCGGGTACATCTTCTTCCTCCCAGACTGCCAGGATCAATTAGGCCATGATCCTGAAGATGGGGCAGTTGGCCTATTCAGCTAATGTGAGAGCTACCCGACTGGGGAGGTCTATTCCAGGGATGATCAACAGAGCCATACTAGTAGCACTTACCCCACTTCAGACCTTTGTCGATGCCCTGACAGTGAGAGTCACTGCTTGCGAAAGCAGATAGGGGGAAGCCTCTGAGGTGGCGGCTTTTAAAGCCGAGATTGTTAGTTTGTGAAAGGACGTAGACTACCTTAAGTCTACTGACTTCACTTTACTAATAGAGAGGGCAGATGATGAAGATGCTCCTGGGACCACCAGAGATGTGTCGGGGGACGGCGCAACACATGCAGAGACCGATGAGGAGTTGATATATGTGTATGCTGAGGAGACACATGAGAGCAGAGATGAGGGAATATTCAGAGACTTGCCAGATCTTATAGAAATGATTGTGCAGCCGATGATCCAGACATTGCCGACTGAGATGTCCACAACAACTCCTAGTGTATCTGGCACTGCTATTCAGTCTGAGGCTACTCCGGACACTGATGCCCATATAAAGATTGCTCCATCAGCCACTAAGACCCTGACAAAGAGAGAGACTGCATAGACATGACCCTTCTTCACCCCCTCTCTGTCTTGTTATATTTTCCAATTCTGATACTTTCATTTGCATTTGAGGACAAACGCTTTTATTTGTGGTGGGGTGAGGCTTACCTTTGTGTGTTATTTTGAATGTGGTCTTACGTACATAATTGGGTTTTTTTGCTTGAAATTATTTTATACTGCTTTGCAATTGTTTGAGATTGTGGCTCCCTTACTTTTAATTGCAAAATGATTGATTTTAACCCTGCTGATTTTTTTTGAATTTTTCGCACATTTTTTCCTCCTCTCATGTATTGAATGTTGCTGTTCTTTTGCAAAAAATTGAGTCTCGGTTTCAATCAATACTGATGACTTAAATAGTGCATACAGTTGAACAAACATGAATGTACGGCTACGATGAGGCTAAATGAAGTTGCATAGACAATATGTGAACTCTTTGCATCTCGTTGTGATTAGCCATTTATCGAATTGATTCTCTTGTAATGACTGTTGCACACTAGCGAAAGTGTGGTCTTGTTTGACTTAAATGTCGATGCCTTGTGTGTGATGAGCTTACTTTGAACCTTGCATGAATAAACCTAGAATTTGCCCTATTAGTCTTATTGATTTAGAAAGGTGTGCTCTTGAAATGATCTTAGGCAACTTTAAAGAGTATGAGCCAATTTGACATATACCTCTTTTGTGGCCTACCCGTGAGCGTATGAAACTCTTTTGAACACCCCTTGAGCCTTACTTTTCTTTGGAAGAACCTTGATGAACCTTAGACCTTACTTGATCCACTACCCTATAATCCTCTTGATTTGTGGTTTAGTGTCATAGCCAACTTAGGCCAAAGGCCTAAGTTGGGGGTGTGGTGAAAAAGGAAAAAAAAAGTCAAGAAGTGCAAGAAAAGTCTCCCTTAACCCATGGTGTTGCGGAAAAATGGAAACCCTCCATCTAAAAAAAAAACTGTGGAATAAAATACAAAATAAGTCGGGTTTCGAAGCAATCCATGGAGGTGAATAAAAAGATGACTTAGAAGCACTAGAAAAAAAAGTGATAAAGGAAAAGAAG
>NW_006239484.1:6435-12873 GCF_000226075.1 Solanum tuberosum
GAGCACTAAAGAGAATGATGAAGGAAAAGGAAAGGAAGTGTTGTGAGCACCACATATACATGGAGGAAAAAGTAACTGAGCCTAAATGACCATACCTTTCCACTCAACCTTATTATAAGCCTTAGAAAGACCTTTTTGATCTTGAGTGAGCCGAATTGAAAATCAATTAGAAAATAAGGGAAAACCTATGGGTGAAAACATGCATTGTGTTCCTCTTTTTGAGTGTGAGCGTTGAATCTGATTCTTGATCTTTAATTGGTTAACCTCTTTGTGTAAATGAGGAATCATTCTTTATGTGATGGCATTTAGATACTTTTTGTTGAGCTTGAACTTGCACAAGTAGCAAGTATTGCGAGCATGAAAATCTTAGGTAGTGGAGTGTCACAGCTTGAATCTTTGAGTACACAGTTGATCTTTGCATAAGTAATTTGAGTCTTGTTGTGTATGTTCAGGATTTAGTCTTGTGTAGCACTATTTGAGACACCCTGTTGAACGGCTGAACTTGAGTTTGCTTGAGAACAAGCAAAAGTTTAAGTTGGGGATGTTGATGAGTCCACAAATTGGACTCATTTAGGGCTTATTTTGATAGAAATAATGTCCTCAAATGATTATTTTGTTTCAATATTTGATGAAAACTCTTAAGTTTTAGGTATTTGAAGTTTTGGTGGAAGCATGGACACTTAGGCACAAAAAGGAACAAAAAGGCTGAAAAGAACGAAGAAAATGAAGCCTGGGCATCGCCAAGCACACTTGGCGATTCGCCGAAGGGACGCACTCCGCCTCTTGTTCCAGTACGCGAAGCCCTGAAGAAGCAGGATCAAAATGGCGATGAAAGGTGCAGTCGGCGTTTCACCGAATTGATCCGCGAAGCAGTACTATGTCACCCAATGACACAGAGCACGACGATGCTGAAGGCTAGTGCAAGACGGCGACGAATTACACCAAAGGGCAAATTGCTGAGTTAATCGGCGATTTCAACTAACCTCGCCGAATGATCCGCCAACACTATTTTCTGAAGTCTATAAATACTAAAATTTTTATTATTTTTAAGATTCGAACATTAATTTTAATTTTCTACAATAGAATGGTACTTTTTGGTATTTTTCTTTCAAGTTTGGAGAGGGTTTTGGGAACTTGAAGAAAGGAGTTCATCTTCCCCAAGTTGGAGGTGGGTCTTCCTTATTCTTCTTCCTTTGCTTAATAAATCAAGGTTTAATTTCTTATACCCATTTTATTTTACTATCATTTTAGGTGTATTTTGTTATTTCTTGATGTGTTGGCTTAAAAACCCCCCCATTCTTGGGGTGTGATTCAGCAAATATGTGTTGATATTGTTGTTGGGTCTTGCTTGATGATAGGTTAGATGTATTTTAATGGTGATTTCACCTAGTGGTTGTGGTTTAATTTAATGGGTTTGTAGTTGCAAATACAAAACCACCTATGTGTTTTCGGCTTGCCCGAGAGGGAGGTCGCGAAACCAAGACCACTAGACTGATGGCCTAAGGAGTGGGTCGACATGAGGTTCAGCCCAAGAGGGTAAGCCCTAGTCCCATATCCTAACACTCAGCTCGAGAGAGTGAGTGGGGTAAGGCGTCGGCTGGCCTTCATGCGGCAAATGGGTGTCTGAGAGGAAAACATTTGAAACGGGGTAAGTTGCCCGAGATGGAACTTATTTCCATCTAAAGCTTAGCCTAGTCACTATTATCTTGCAAAATTTCCTATCGAAAACATGTACCCCAACAATTTATCTCAACTTGTATTGCGGTCACACCCCAAGAACTCTTCCCCATACTTGTATTTTCTTGTTATTTTTGTTGTTTTTACTACTTGTGAACCCCAAATTGATATTTGACACTTTTGTGTCAGCCCCTTTAATTTACTATGTTTTTAATCTTTAATGGCTTTAGCTACGACTAGTTAGAACTAAATTTTATTTTTCTATTAAATCTCGAAACTACTCCCTTGGGACATGACCCCATCCTTTAGTTGGGTTACTATATTATCGACGATCGTAGACACTCATATCGTAGGTTAGTGTCATTGGTCACGTTAAGCATCAAGGCTATCATACATATTCACTAGTTGGGGACTAATCCCTCTTTACTATTTGCCATTAGTCATTTAAGGTACTTCTCTATTTAGTACAAGGCAAGCCACAACACATGAAGGAATTCTATTTCTCAATTCAAGGCTACCAAGGAATAGCACCCTAATAGGCTAGACCATGCTATCATCTTGGTAACATAACAATATTATGATAAACTAACTACCTTGAATGACACACCATCATGCAAGTCCAAGCTACTCTAGGAAGGGCACAAGTGTTCCATCTTAGCTGCCATGAAATAATCCTTGTCCAACTAAGTCATGCTACCCTTACAAGCACACTATGATGCTAATGCAAGCTATTATTAGGAGAATATAAGTCCTCTATCCTAAGCTACCATGAAATGGTCTTGGCCAAACCAAGTCATGCTATCATGAAGGCATCCTAATAATGCTAGTTCAAGCTACCCTTAGGAGAGTATAAACCCTCAATCCTAGGCTACCAGGACTATCCCTAACTCAACCTACCCTTGAGATGCATCTTACAATGTTAAGTCAAGCTACCCTTAGAAGAGTGTGATTCCTGAATCCTAAGCTATCCTTAGGAGAGTATGGTTCCTCAATCCTAAGCTATCAATCTTGGGTTTGTCTTACCAAGTCAAGCTACACATGAAGGGAACATATGTCACAACTTCAAGCTATTCTAGACTAACAAGCATTGATTCATTTTAGGTTATTAAGACAACCTAGAATCATTCTATGTGAGAGAACCTTGGTTCTCCTAGAATATTTATGCCTAAGTGTGTAAAAGAGAAACAATACACAACAAGATCACATAATATTAGCTTTACCCCCAAAGCCCTAACATTGATGAGTACAAGCCTTATTCTCAAGCTTTACTTCTTACTATCATCTTTATACCCATATTTCCAAGGTATTCTAATTACATTTTTCATTAGTAGGTGATTCTAGTTATATTTGATCATAAAGGTTCAAATTCAACTTTACTAGTTATAATCCTTCATATTCAATAAAGTCTAGTTCAATTCATGATTATATGTTCCTAACCTTGAACAATTACTACACATGACATTGATTTTTAGAAGATCACTTCTCATTCTTCAATTTCACCTTTCATGGCATAAACCCACACAATATCAAATTCATCAATTAGACTAGGGTTTACCATAAAAATCACATAAATTCATAATAGTATCATAATTCAATGCTAATTCATTCATAATTAGGTATTATCCACTAGATTGGAATCATACCTAAGCACTACCCACAATGTAGGAAGAAACCCTAGCTATAGTTGGGCTTTGACTTCACAATTGGGGGAAAACCTAGGGGGTTCTATGGGTGGAAGAACCCATAGATGATTAAGTTAACATACCTCAATTCAAAGCCCTATCCAAGCTTGAAACATTGGAGGAAAATATGCCCCTTTTCCTCCTTCTTCTTCTCTTTTTCTTCTTCCCCTTCTTCTTCTCCTTCTTCTTCTTCTTCTTCTTCTCCTTCTCCTTCTCCTTCTCCTTCTTCTTCTTCTTCAATTCTAGAGAGAGAATTATTTGGAGAGAATTTGGGTTCTTTGAAGAATGAATTAATTGACTTAGTTTAGGGGTCTATTAGGCTTATATAGGTGGTTTAATAACTAACTAACCGACCTCCCTTAACCCCTAACTAATTACTAATTAACTCCTAATCCCCTAACTTAAAAACTTAAACTTAAAATCTAACCTCACTCACGAAACCCCCACGCACCGACCATGGGTGGGTCCACGAATCGTATTGCACCTTCGTAGGTGAGGTACTGTGGCTAAACTTTGCAGGCTAACTCAGGTCTTGACCCACGACCCCAAACCACAGGGAGTGGGTCCATCTATGAGCAGTAGGTGGCTTCCGTAGGTGCTGCAAATTTGATAGCTTTTGGGGCTGTTTTGAAGTCCTCGTCAAGGACCCGTTGCGTGGTCTTTGGGGGGTCGTACCTTGTCGCCCTAACCCTAAAACCTTCATACTAAGTTCAGGAAGTCATTTTACGAGCCTAACCCTTATCACCAACTCTAAAACTCTCATGCAAGACTCTAGAACTCTCTAGTCTAACTTACTAGTTTCCAGGGTGTTACAATATCTCCTCCTTGGGATCATTCGTCCTCGAATGACGATTCTAAACACTTCTTAAAGTCACAACTCTAGACTTGCAGCCCATCATGCATACACTACATCTAAATGCACATAACCAAGGAGGAAACTTCAATTCCAAGCTAAACACATTCACTGCAACACAAAGGAGTAGGAACTACTTCTACCAACCCAAAATGCATGAAACTCTATATCTACTCATTTTCAAGGAGGAATTAACATCTCCTAGCTAAAGCATGCTCAAAACACACTCATGGAAACTAAATGCAAATTACTCTCAAAAACATTTATTCAAGGAGGAGTCTTTTAACTCCAAACTAAGGCATGCTCATTAACTCATCTCATGAAGTCTATATGCAACTCTACTCAACTGCACTACAACATGAGGCAACACAATGCATATAAGTCAATTCTATCAAGACCTAAGCATTTTCATGAACATGCATATAAGGAAATCATGGCAACACATAAACACACAATAACCCTACTAGATAGGCACACTATCTCCCCCTTGGGAGTAAGCCTACATAAACTCTTTTAAACATCGTTCATTCTGAAGACAATTTCAAAGTCCAACATAACAAGTCACAAAAGACAAAAAATCCAAAAATTACTAAAGCATAAAACACATACCGGAAGGAACATGAGGAGATCACTCTTGATCTTCTCTAGATTGGAGTGCATAAAACCTAATCATCTTTTGAGACTCCACATCTTCACTACTAGAGGCAACTTGCTTACCCTCTCTTCTTGTAACCTTAGCCTTTGGGAAATCTTTCATCTTGTGGCCACTCTCACCACAACTAAAGCAACCCTCTCTACCGGCCAAACACCTACCCTCATGCCTCTTACCACACCTAGCACAAGGGGGCCATAGGGACTCATTACTTATCCCTTGTGGCCTAGGGGTAGACACCCTCTCATCCTTATGCTCAGGAGCATTAGAAAATCCTTGTCCGGAAAACTTTTGTCGATTCCTAGAACGATCATGTCCATCAGACCCATCATGAATGGACTTATCATTATCCATCCTAGACCTCTTTTTCTCCCTAGATTTCTCCTCTTCAAGTTTATCTTCCTCCATTTGTTGAGCATACACCATAAGACGTGAGATATCCATATCATCAAGGAGCATTGTCGTACGACATTCTTTTGCTACCACCTTGGACACAACCGCCAAATACCTACTCATCATATCTCTTGGATTTGCTACCATAGATGGAGCATACTTAGACAATAGAGTAAAATTTAGGGAATACCCTTGAACACTCATGTTACGTTGCTTAAGGTTGATGAATTCCTCCACCATAGCCTCCTTCAACTCCCAGGGAAAGAACCTATTTAGAAATGCCTCCTTAAACATCTCCCAATCTATGGGACCCGCTTCTACCAGCGTACCATCTTTCCATTGCTCATACCATATTTGAGAAACATCCTTCAATTGATAAGCGGCTAGTTCCGCTTTTTCTACCGTACTCACTCCCATGATAACTAGAACCTTATAAACCTCCTCTATAAACCCATTAGGTTCCTCTTCCATATTGGAGCCACTAAACTCCAGTGGGTTCATCCTCAAAAACTCTCTCACCCTAGAAGCAACCATCCCCCTTATTGGGTTTGCCGGAGCCACAACATCTCTATTAGATTGCGCTGTCAAGGCTTGAGCCAACAATTGCATAGAAGACCTAAACTCCGCAAGACTGACATTCTCCCCTAGAGGATTATTTGGAGCTTGAGGAGGAGCTTGGGGTGGAACTTGGAGAGGAACCACTTGCTCCACATTGCCTTCCTCATCTCTCCTAGCATTTGCCCTTGTATTAGCCATACCCTGAAAAATAATGAGCACAAATTAGAAGAAGGGCCAACTAAAGCCAAACTCTATGGCACGACTTAGAGAATGAATAAGTGAGATTTCCTAAGCATCTAATAGGCTCCTATTCATAAATGTGGTGCACTTCACATTTATGAACAAGACTCTACTAGACGTGGTTTGAGACAATCCTAGAACCATTCTAAACCTTGTGCTCTAATACCAAGTTTGTTACCACCCACGAGTACCCCCATAGATGTAACATGGCGTACTTGACCCCGAAGGTGTCTCATACAATCCCTTAGTATATCATAGCCTAAGATAATAGAAAAGTACAGAAAATTTAAAACTTTTATCCATGCAATCGAAGTCATTTTAATAAAAGCAAGCGGAAGTCTTTACTACACTTTGTCTCAAACCATCTAATACAACTTTAGAAT
>NW_006239484.1:13288-23156 GCF_000226075.1 Solanum tuberosum
CCTTTTTGGTCATCTTAATCATAGCCTATATGCATGGTCAAGTCTTAAGCTTTTCTACCGTAAGGGCACCATACTCCTAAGAAACCTCAAAGCATACTTGTGCAATGCATGAAAGGCACCCCATACTACCCTTCACACTAAGCATAAGCTTGAAGTCATCCTAGTCACATTTACCCTCCTTTGGTCTCATTATTAGCTTACTTCATATAGACAAGGGAAGTACCACCTTTAGTCAATCATATCTTGGAAGGCATCTATAGCAACAACCCAAGCTAAGTCTATACAATATAAGAGAACACTTCATAAGTAGCTTGAAGTTATACTAGTGCAATGTATGAATAACATCCCATAATCCATACTAAGTACCACTTTAGGCTATCTTACATACTCAATAGTTGGGGACTAATCCCTCTTTACTATTTTCCGTTTGTCATTTAAGGTAGTTATCTATTTAGTACAAGGCAAGTCACAACACATGAATTGATTTTATTTCTCAATTCAAGGCTACCAAGGAATATCACCCTAATAGGCTAGACCATGCTATCATCTTGCTAACATAACTATCTTATGCTAAACTAACTACCTTGGAAGGGACACCATCATGCAAGTCAAAGCTACTCTAGGAAGGGTACAAGTGTTCCATCCTAGCTACCATGAAATAGTCCTAGTCCAACTAAGTCATGCTACCCTTACAAGCACACTAGGATGCTAATGCAAGCTACCCTTAGGAGAGTATAATTCCTCTATTATAAGCTACCATGAAATGGTCTTGGCCAAACCAAGTCATGCTATCATGAAGTCATCCTAATAATGCTAGTTCAAGCTACCCTGATGAGAGTATAAATCCTCAATCCTAAGATACCACGACTACCCCTAACTCAAGCTACCCTTGACATGCATCTTACAATGCTAAGTCAAGCTAAACTTAGGAGAGTGTGATTCCTCAATCCTAAGCTATCTTTAGGAGAGTATGATTCCTCAATCCTAAGCTATCCACCTTGGTCTTGTCTTACCAAGTCAAGCTATACATGAAGGGAGCATATGTCAAAACTTCAAGCTATCCTAGACTAACAAGATTTGATTCATTTTAGGTTATTAAGCCAATCTAGAATCATTCTATGTGAGAGAACCTTGGATCTCCTAGAATATTTATGCCTAAGCGTGTAAAAGAGAAGCATTACACAACAAGATCACGTAATATTAACTTTATCCCCAAAGCCCTAACATTGATGACTACAAGCCTTTATTCTCAATCTTTACTTCTTACTATCATCTTTACACCTAGATTTCCAAGGTATTCTAATTATATTCTTCATTAGTAGGTGATTCTAGTCATATTTGATCATAAAGGTTCAAATTCAACTTTACTAGTTATAATCCTTCATATTCAATAAATTCTAGTTCAAGTCATGATTATATGTTCCTAACCTTGAACAATTACTACACATGTCATTGATATTTAGAAGATCAATTCTAATTCTTCAATTTTACTTTTCATGGCATAAACCCGCACAATATCAAATTCATCAATTAGACTAGGGTTTACCATAAAAATCACATAAATTCATCATAATATCATAATTCAATGCTAATTCATTCATAATTAGGTATTATCCACTAGATTGGAATCATACCTAAGCACTACCCACAATGTAGGAAGAGACCCTAGCTAGAGTTGGATTTTGACTTCACAGTTTGGGGAAACCTAGGGGGTTCTATGGATGGAAGAACCCATAGATGATTAAGCTAACATACTTTAATTCAAATCCCTATCCAAGCTTGAAACAATGGAGGAAAATCTGCCCCTGGTCCTTCTCTTCTTCTTCTTCTAAAGAGAGAGAATTATTTGGAGAGAATTTGGGTTCTTTGAAGAATGATTTAATTGACTCAGTTTAGGGGTCTATTAGGCTTATATAGGTGGTTTAATAAATAACTAATCGACCTCCCGTAACCCTAACTAATTACTAATTAACACCTAAGCCCCTAACTGAAAAACTTAAACTTAAATTCTGACCTCACTCACGAAACCCCCACCCACCGACTGTGGGTGGGTCCACGAACCGTACTGCACCTTCGTGGGTGAGGTACTGTGGCTAAACTTTGCAATCCAACTCAGGCCTTGACCCATGACCCCAACCCACGGGGCGTGGGTCCATCTACGGCCAGTAGGTGGCTTTCGTAGGTGCTGCAAATTTGATAGCTTTTGGGGCTGTTTTGAGGTCCTCATCAAGGACACCTTGGGTAGTCGTACCCTGATGCCCTAACCCTAAAACCTTCATACTAAGTTCGGGAAGTCATTTTACGAGCATAACCTTCATCACCAACTCTAAAACTCTCATGCAAGACTCTAGAACCCTCTAGTCTAATTTACTAGTTTCTGGGGTGATACATTCTTACCAGTAAAGACTACCCATTCAACAGAAGATTATGCTAAGTTATATATTCAAGAGGTAGTCAGACTTTATGAAGTTCCGGTGTCCATCATTTCAGATAGAGGTGCGCAATTCACCGCACATTTTGGATGTCTTTCTAGAAAGTTTTGGGTCCCAAGGTAAATTTGAGTTCTGGTTTTCTTTCTCAGGCTGGTGGTCAAGCAAAGCGTACAATTAAAACTTTAGAGGATATGTTGTGTGTGTGATCGATTTCAAGGGTAATTTGGACTATCACTTACCTCTCATAGAGTTTGCTTACAACAATAGTTATCACTCTAGCATCCAGATGGCTTCTTATGAGGCTCTTTATGGGAGAAGATGTAGAACTCCTATAGGATGGTTTGAAGTTGGTGAAGCTAGGTTGATAGGACCAGACTTGGTTCATCATGCCATGGAAAAAGTTAAGACTATTCAAGAGAGGTTGAAAACATCGCAGAGTAGTCAGAAATCCTATACAGATGTTAGAAGAAAAGACTTAGAGTTTGAAGTAGATGATTGGGTTATTTGAAGGTGTCACCCATGAAGGGTGTTATGATATTTGGTAAGAAGGGGAAGCTTAGTCCCCGGTATATTGGCCGTTACAGGATATCTAAGAGGATTGACAATGTAGCTTATGAATTGGAGCTACCATCAGAATTAGCAGCGGTTCATCCGATATTTCACATTTCCATGTTGAAGAAGTGTATGTGTGATCCTTCACTTATCATACCTGATGAAGATATTGGTATTAAGGATAACTTATCTTATGAGGAAATTCCTGTTTAGATTCTAGATCGCCAGGTTCACAAGTTGAGAACCAAGGAGGTAGCATCATTCAAGGTTCTGTGGAGGAATCAGTTTGTTGAGGAAACTACTTGGGAGGTTGAGGAGGATATGAAGAAGATATACCCACATCTCTTCGAGTCCGAGAAATTCTAAACTAAGTTACTAATCCTTTTCTTGGCTTTTATTTTAAGTTAAAATGTGGAGTTACTTTACCTATTGAGTGTTTGAATTGGGTGTCAGATGTTACCACCCTTAGTCTACTTAGAGTAATCTCATTCGAGGACGAATGTTCCAAGGGTGAGATATTGTAACACCTTAGTATTTGAAAGAGCTAAAAATAGAAAGAACTAAATTGGAAATAGCAAATCTGAAATTTTGCTAGTTATGCATAAGTTATGAGCTTAGGGTCAACTTCAAACGGCCATAACTTTCAGTACATGAGAAGTTAGGCAGCCCATAAAATATCGAATAAAAGGTCTTGGAATCCTCTTTCCAACGCCACTGAGTTTGCTAATTTTTAAGCTCGTATAAGGGAGATATGCCCGTTTGAAGTCGGACTGTCCAGTTAAGGAAAGTTACCTGAAGGTATGAAGGGTAATTTGGTCTTTTCTTTACCCTATCAAATTTAATTCATTTTTAGTAAATAATTTGCGGTCTAAACTGATTTGGTTCAACTTACATAATCCTAATTCACACTAGGGTTTTAGAAAAGAGTTCAAGAAGGGAAAAAAAGGAGAAAAGTCAAGGCGTTCATCAAGTTTCTTGCAAAATCGAAGGTCGTTTCTCCAAATGTTTAATCCCCAAGAGGTATGTGCGTTTTTATAGTGTTGGGTTCGTTCACCCACACGCCAATCATGTTATTTTCAGTGTAATTTTGTTGTAGAAAGTTGAAGGTTTGATGTTCTTGAAGTTTACTTTTGTTCTCGAATTCGGATGGGATTGATGAGTTCTTGAGATATTCATATCGAGTTTAAGAGTTGTTTTTAAGTAGAATCTCCTGTACATGTATTGGGTAACTGAATCTAAATAGAAATTAAGAAAAAGAATCGATTTTAGTCGAATTAAGATCAGAAAATGAGTTGAAAAATTCATTGGATTGATATGGTGGAGGGGTGGCACGACACGCCACAGATGCGCTAGTAAGGGCTGGCGTGGCATGCCAGCAGTGCGCTAGGGTCGCCTACCCCAACCCTTTTTTCATCGTTTTGCCCGTCTAAGTTCTCCTAAATCTTACCTTCACTCCCTATTGATTCTAACTACTCTAAACTACTTGTAAACATCTAGAGATCATTCATAAACATGAATCATAACCTTGAATCTATAAATTCAAATTCAAGGTAGAGCTAAGAGTCAAGTCTTTGAGAGTTCTTCGAGCTATTTCAAGAAGTCTTTTTACAATCTTTTAAACTTGTTTTAAGACTCGAGCATTGAGTTTGAGGAAGATTAAAGTTGAGTCATTTTCTTTAAAATGATATATGGGAACTAAGTATTCCCAAGATAAATGTTTTTACATTTAAGAAAAGAGGAAACACCATTTTCCAAAAGGGTTTTCATGAGCAGTTCTGAGTACCACCTCTTTTAAGAGAAAGACTTTTGAGTAATAATCTCAAACCACAAAAAGAGGTATGTTTTTAAACACATGAGCATGTATATTTTTGGAGTAGTATTGAGCATCGATATGGGGAGAGTCCATACAACTCACAACCCCCATAAACAATGTAGTCAACGTGGGTAGAAAAGGTCATACTTTTTAGATTATTCTTTAATGTTTTTTAGCACAGACTAGTGGATCCACTTAGTAGTAGGTGCTATATCCCAACAAAGTATAGGATAGTTCTAGCAGCGTGGGCTAGATGTTGTATCATCACATAGCTCATAGTGATGGTTGTCGGTTAGAGAATCTCCCACAAAGTTATTTTTCTATCTTTATATATATACAAACTGAATTATATTGTATTTTGCAATGCATGGAACTTTCTGTCTAATATTTTAAAAGCTTTTCTTTATATTGCATCTTTATCACTGCTTTATATTGAAATGAGTTGGGTAGAGTAGAGACGAGGTATGTTGTTTCTTCAGTTCCAATTCAAGCTTATGTCTTGTTTTAGATTTCCCCTCACATGCTCTTACATTCCATGTAATGACGCCATTTGGCCTGTATCTTTCATGATGCAGATACAGGTAACCAGGATCAGCATACAACGCTTCGTTAATCCAGTTGAGCTTCAGAGTTGTTGGTGAGCCTCCTTGCTTCCGGAGGATCCCTTTATTTTGCTTTATCTTTCTAGTTTTATTAGGATGTCATGGGTCTTGTCCCGAAGTCCTTCTCAGTTAGTAGAGGCTTCATAGATAGATAGACACTAGTTCATGAGTCTTTTCATTACATTCATTTGTGTTGAGACTTGAGTTGCCACTTTGACTAGTTTAATGTTCAGCTCTAAAACATTCTAAGTTATCTTTTGAGGCATTTTAGTAAAGTTGTGATTTTAGGTTTTATCTTATTTATGAGTAAGTCTTTCGCTAAGAGTTAAGCCATGACAAGGGTTCTCTTGGGGCCATCAATGATTCTCGATTGCCGGCCACGTCCAGGGTGTAGGCTCGAGGTGTGACAATTATATCAAAGCGAACTCAAAATTAAGATTACTTTTTATAACACATAATTTACATATTTTAAAAAATATATGAAATTCATAACTTTTTAATATCGTTAATTAGAATTATAAAATTGTATTAAAACTCATAAGTTAGATATTTTTAAAATTATAAAATTATTTATAATTTTTTAAATAATTGAGCATGATTAATCAAAATTTCAAATTTCAAATTTAATACTTATTGTTTTTGAAGATAGTTATTGTAACGACATGTTTCCGTCGTTATGAAAAAAATAATGGGGAAAGAATTTGGGCAGAAAACTTCTGAGTAGTAACTTGGAAATTTCCCGCCTAGGCCAGACTTTGATGAAATCTGAGTCAGGTGAGGTGTAAGGCAATCTGGTAATGGATGGAGGATTTAATTATGAGTTTGATCACGTGAGTGGATAGCCAAGAGGTTAAGAAGCCCCTATGGCTTTACGAAATCGAATTCGGGCGAGTAGAACTCCCGAAACTGGTCTTGGCGTGAAAGGGTAGTTTTAGAATGTCAAAGTTTGAAGGTGTGTTACGAAATGGGAGCTTAGAACTCAATTACCGAGTTTCTGTCTCCGTGCAAGCCGATGGGGCAGGGTTAATTCCGCCAGGGCGAGGCCACTGTGGTGGGATGAGGTTGTTGTGGTGGGCCAGTCACGACTTAAACCGGGGAAAATCCCCAAACAAAGTTATTTTCTGCAAAACATCATTCTTAAGAGCTAAGGGACGACCCAGGGCAGTTTCTTATCAAATTCCCACGAATTCTCGCGCTAAAGGCAAGTTAATTACTCCTCTAATCCGTATTTCTATTGTTAGGACTTAGAATCCTTGTAGATTATCGTTGGGGTAGAGTTTTGGCCTAAAGTTAATGGTGGAAAAATCCCTAGTTGAACATTAGGATCATGGGCTTAGCTTTGGTTGATATTTTGATATAATCTAGGTAATTAGCCTTGTTTATTGATCCTTGCATTAATTACTTATTTTAGAACAAGAACAAGCTGAAATACTCCGAAAAGGGAAAGGTCAAGTGTCTTAGGAATATTCAGGCTTGGTTTTGAGGTAGGTGATGGTTCGACTTCTTGTTGTGTTATATATGCTTGTTAATTGCTTCATTGTATGCATGCAAGTATATGAATAGGGAAACATGAATCGAATCTAAGGAAATTATTAAGTATGAACAATTACATGCCATGAACTTGCTACTTAACTGTGTGACTATGTGCACTATTTATTGTGGGAGTGATTGTGACAGTGGTTGTGCTGACTAGATCGGGTGTCACGTTGCGACACATACATTGGACCGGGTGACACGTTCTGACATATATATTGGACCGGGTGTCACTTTTCGACACATATATATATTAGATCGGGTGTCACGTTTCGACACACTAACAATTTGGGTATGGGTTCCATGAGATAACTACTTGTGACTATTACATTCATATTTACCTGTCACTGATATTGGGAAATTGTATGTTGCTCCTAAAATGATAATTGAATTATGCATTATGTATATGTGTGTTTACTGTGTTGTAATTACTTGCCTATGTCTCGCTTACTGGAGTAGCCGCATGATCCTACCAGTACACCGTGGTTTTGTGTACTAATATGTATCACTTGCTCTTTCTTTGTTGAGTACAGGGTATCTTCAGGCAGCTACTGACACAACTCAGTTAGGAGATCATTGACCGAGACTGGATTCAAGGTTGAGCCAGTTCTTTCAGGCTGTCATTGACCCATCATTAGTGTAATCCATTCTTTTCGGACTCAGACTATGTGTTCAGACTTTGTTTATGTTTAGTTTCAGGGTTGCACCCCCCTTTGCTTAGACTTGTTGATTAGTAGAGTTTTGGTATAATGACTTTCAGGTCTAGGGGTTGAATTTCCGTGAGGATCATGTTTAGTTGCTTTGTTAAACCTTCGGAGTTTATGGAAACTCCATATTTAATTCTTCATTTAAACCTGCTTCTGTATCTTTAAATGGTTTAGTTTCTTTAAGTTGTGTAGTCGGGTTGTAGTAGTGGTTCTCCCACTGGAGGGTTAGTGTAGGTGCCAATCACAGCGGTCTGGATTGTGACAGTTACACTTTTCTAACTTTATCATAATTGTAGGATACTTATAATACTAGAAGGTATCTGTAATAGTGCATATAATTATTTTATTTATTCAAAATTGTTTTTATTTGTACTCAACCTCGATTTTTATCTCAATTATGTAGAAGCTTTAATAGTGATCCTAAATAATTTCAGTCATTATTATTAATAGAACATTAGAAGAATTATTACTCAAAATATTTACGTTAATGAAAATATAAATTGTTGTAACTATTATTTATATATAATTAAAAAAACATTGGGAAGAAAATAGTAAGTAAAAATTACACGTTGTATTAAATTATTAATTTATTAATACAACATAAAAATAATAAAAGACAAATATGCAAAAATATTTGAAGTATTTGATATTTTATGAAATTAAAATAATCATAAATTATAAAATTTATTTATAGTTTTTTAAATAATTGAGAATGACTAATTGAAATTTCAAATTTTAATTTTAATACTTATAGTTTTTGAAGATAGTTACACTTTCCAACTTTATCATAATTGTTGGATACTTATAACACTAGAAGGTACTCTCTAATAGTGCATATAATTATTTTGTTTGTTCAAAGATGTTTTTATTTGTATGCAACCTCAATTTTTATCTCAATTAGGTAGAAACTTTAATAGTGATCCTAAATAATTTCAATCATTATTATTAATAAATAGAACATTAGAAGAATTATTACTCAAGATCTTTACGTTAATAAAAATATAAATTATTGTAACTATTATTTATAGATGATTAAAAAAATAACATTGGGAGAAAATAGTAAGTAAAAATTACACGTTGTGTTAAATTATCTTTACATTAATAAAAAAAAGAAATTATTGTTAGTATTATTTTTTATATAATTAAACAAAAATAACAATGGGAAGAAAATAATAAGTAAAGATTACACATTGTATTAAAATAATAAGTATTAAAAATTATGATAAACTTTATAATTGTCATAAAAGGAATTTACACAATAATTACTATATTAGAATACTAGAAGAATTGGTAAGTTCCTCGACATCTAATCATTGATAAAAATTTAAATTATTATTTTCTTCTACGAAAGTTCAAGAGATTAAATTAATGATTTTAAAAAATAATATAACAAGTAAGTGATTCACTACTTGTAATTAATTATTTTCAATGATTAAATAAGAAAATGTATATATCATGTACACGTTTTTATTATTATTACATTATCTTATATTCACTCTATTTTAAATCATTTTTCTATTATTATAGTTTGACACAAATTTAAGAATGTACATAATATTTTTACCTTCTGGGTGGATTTGCCACAACATGGCAATTCTTCTTAGCAAGAATTATTGCATTAGGATAATGGCTAGGAGGATTTGAATTTATTTGATTCGAAAAAAATAAATTCAAAATACACTAACATGTTATTTAATTTTATAATATTTAACATCTCGTGTGAAAAAAATTTAAATAATAAATTTTTAATATGAAAAAAATATTAATTTAGTAATACAACATAAAAACAACAAAGGACAAAAGTGTAAAAATATTTGAAGTATTTGATATTTTATGAAATTAAAATAATCATAAATTAATATATAGCCACGCAACGCATGGGTAAGTATACTAGTAAGCAATTTATAGCAACAAAGCCAAACATGCTCTTAATAAGGATGCTATTTTTTTTGTTTTTGCTTTTAAGGAATGTGTCAAGTTAAATATGAACAAAATGAGGAGTGATATTTCGTCCGTGCTAAGCCAAGACCCAAAACTAACATACAAAATTAAATTTAAATTACTTCTTATTTCTTTTTTTCTTTTTTTGCTTACATTAAGTTATTTTTATCTTAATAGACTAGTTCAATATTTCAAACTAACTCCTAAAATCTAAATCATAGTATAGAAGTATTTGAATGTTAAAGAAGATATCCCCCCCCCCCCCACACAAATCTACTGACTACAAAA
>NW_006239484.1:23282-34561 GCF_000226075.1 Solanum tuberosum
AAAAAAATATCCCCCCCCCCCCCCCAAACAAATGGATGATATAACAGTTGTTCTTTTTATTATTTCATCGAATGTTTTTGAGGCTATTAAATCCAATAATCCCAAATTAAACTTTAATATATGTTAGATAAAAACTTATTTTATATGAATTAAATTAGTGTTGGCTAGTTAACTATTGCAAAAATTCATTTGAATATTCAAAAAATGATGACGTAATTTTAAACCTCAAATGAGTTTGTTGACAAAGTTAATTATTTACTTACAATTTTTATTTTATTTTTTTGCTTTGTTGGATTGAGTATGTCAGGACCCGAGCACTCGAGTCATTATGACACCTACTATAAGCCAATAGTAAATAAGCCAACCTTAAACCTACAACGACAAATAATGAGTATAAAAGTAGAAATAAGCGGAAGCAACAATCTAAGAAACAAAACAAGATAAAAGTGGAAACAAGCAAAAACTATATACATAAAGATCCCTCCTAGAACCTGGAAGTCATAAGTACAAAGCTTGTCACGATCCAAAGCATACCTTGGGTGTAACATGACGTATAGAACCCTGGATGTAACATGGCGTATACCTTGGGTGTAACATAGCTCCACACAAGCCACTTAGCATACATCATACATGATAATAGAAATAAATATTTCAAAAGTAACATTCTCATATCATAAAAGAGTTTGACAAAGCGGACGTGTAACAAAGTCTTAACAAGCAATCTAATACATCAAAAGTAGTGGTTGGCATGCACAATGTCTAAAAACTGAAATAAAGAAAACCTATAAAAGTGTCTTGGTCCTCAGAACACAAGGACTCACCAATTTTCGAATCGACACGAGAGATCAACCAGCCACAAGTATGCGAGGTAGAAGCATCAGGCCCTACATGAATGAAACAATATAGGCACAAGTATGCATTAGAACATGAAATATACTAAGTATGATAGCAATGCATAAAAAATATGAAATCATGCTAAAAAGACTTTACATGACATCCAATTACCAAGCTAAAACATAAGATAAGGTGTTAAAATCACAAGTCATAATCATGGTCAATCCAAGCCCACCATATTTAACACTTTGTGAGATACTTTGAAAGTAATCTAGTTCATTATTGTGATATTTACCATTAACTGACATAGACCATGTGAGCTAAAACATGGAATTTGGTGTTTATTACACACCGAAAAGAGATGTTCTTCTTGCCAAGGAAATTAGGACCATACACTTCTAGCTTACGTGGATCTACTAGCTAAGACATCTTACTGGGCACGTAGTTAAGGACAAAAAGATTGCTACTAGAGACCCCGACCTCTACTAACAAGAGAGCCTCCATCTCAATATTTTGTCGGTTCTAAGTAAAATCCCATGGAATAGTCATTAATCATATTCATTTCATCATCGATGGAAAGACACGATTAAGCTACCAATCCAAGCTAAAGTCATTTAGAATAGCTCTTTAAATCTTGATTCAACTTAGGTGAGAAAACCTTTCAACCTTATGAATCCTTATGTGAGAAAACCTTTCACAATCATGATCATAGTAGCATGTGAGAAAACCTTTCACAATCTCATTGATACTTTTATCTAAAAGCATCCTCAAGTCATTTACATCAATTTTATAAAAGCAAGCATATCTTTTTAAATTCACAGATCATGATTCTTAAGATTCATTATGTGTTCATAGTAAAAAATCATGGCTCATGCATGGGTTCATATGAATTCAACTCAAAATCATAGAAGGTAGAAAACAACTAAATGAATCATAATTGAGAAGAACCCATGAAAATTGAATAAAATCCTAACTTTGAATTGAGAATTGAACTTGTAAAATTGGGATGCTTGGGACTCAATGGAGGAAAGGAATCCATTGGTGAATAATAACATAATGTAATGATAAAGTCCCAAAAGCTATAGTGAATTAGAGACGTTGAAGTGAAACCCTAATTTCTTCTTCCTTTGCTTGAGAGAGAAATTTGGAGAAGAACTTAGAGGGAATTTGGGATTTAGGAGAATTATTTTTGAATGGGTAGTTTTAGGAATTAAAATACTTATACAGGGATTAGAATAGTGGTTAAAATGACATATCTTAGGTACTAGATACATATAAAAAGACTAAAATAAATTTGAATTAAAAAGATGACGGGACCACTGTATAGAGGCCTTCACGGACCATTTACCACTTTACAATCCGTGAAGGTGGTCGTGAACAATTGGGGAAATTTTGAACGGCCCCCTCAATGGACTATTCACCTTTCACGGACCATTCAAGAATCTGTGAAGGGTTCACAGATGGGCTAACAGGTCGTGGACCCTTCGTGGTCTGTGAACCTACCCGTTAAACTCGCCTTACATTTTTCAAATCAAATTCACCAAATTCTAAGTATTACAATATCTTTCCATTGGGAACATTCGAATGAGACTCAAGCTAACATGAAGAGAGTAGGAGAGAAACTATCAACCCAAGATGGATGCAGTTTCATCAAAATGCACATAATCAAGGAGGAAAATCAATTCCAAGCTAAAACATACTAAAACATCATTTCATAGAACAAATATGCATGCATATGGAAACATGAGAATAACTATGAAACCTGAATCCGAAAGAAAGAATCATGAGAAGCTAAATACCTCAAGCTAGAGTAGGAATGAAGGGAAAAAGATGAGGATATCAGACAATCATATCAGCCTCGACCTCCCAAGTAGCATCGTCAATCATTTGATTCCTCCATAATACCTTTATGGATGTAACCTCTTTGTTCCTCAACTTCCAAACTTGTCGGTCTAGAAACTCAACCGAAACTTCTTCATACGAAAGGTTTTCCTCTATACTAAGATTCACTAATGGTACAATAGATGTCAGAGCTCTGATACACTTCTTCAATAAAGACAGAATATCGGATGTATCAATGATAAATTGGAAGGTGTATTATTCATAAGCCACCTTGCCTATCCACCTCAACACTTAATAAGCGCCAACATAATGGGGACTAAGCTTCCCTTTCTTACCAAACTCAATGACACCTTTCATAGGTGAAATCTTCAAGTAAACCCAATCATCAATCTCAAACTCAAGATCCCTTCTTCTAACTATGACATAAGACTTTCGTCGACTTTGAGCCGTTTTTAACCTTTCTCTAATAAGTCAAACATTTTCCATAGCCTCATGAACCAACTCCGGACCTATCAAGGCAACCCTACCGACATCAAACCAATCTATGAGAGATCTACACCTCCTATCATAAAGAACCCCAAATGAAGTCATACCAATACTTGAATGAGAGCTATTATTATACGCAAACTCAATCAAAGGCAAATGATCATCCCAATTACACTTGAAGTCATTCACACAAACTCTCAACATATCTTCCAATATTTGGATAGTACACTCTGCTTTCCCATCGATTTGAGGATGAAAGGCCATACTAAGCTTGACACGGGTACCAAGACTATTTTGGAAAGACTTCCAAAATTTAGAAGTAAATTGGGTACCACGGTCGGAGATAATGCATAGCGGCACCCCATACAACCTAACCATTTCCTTTAGATATAACTGAGCGTAATCTTCCACTGAATAAGAAACCTTGATGGGAGTGAAATGAGCTGACTTCATGATACGATCCACTATAACCCAAATCGAGTCATGTCGCCAACGGGTGCGGGGTAAACCAACAATAAAGTCCATATTCAAATCTTTCCACTTCCAAGTAGGAATACTAATATCTTGGGACAAACCTCCAAGATTTTGATTCTCAAATTTCACTTGTTGACAATTAGGACACTTAGGCACAAATTTTGCAATATCCTTATTCATCCCATTCCACCAATAGACCTCCCACAAGTCATGTTACATCTTGGTGGCTCCCAGGTTAATGGAATACTGGGAACTATGGGCTTTCGATGAAATTTTCTCCCTCAAATCATCAACATAAGGAACACACATACAACCTTGATATCGAAGCACACCATCTCCCCCTTGGGAGAAAGCTTAAACAGTCTTTTTAAGCACCATTTCCTTCAACTCAACCAAAATCGATCAAGACTTTCACATCCGACACAAAAGATGATGCTAAACCATTCTGAACAACACCACCACCCTCATTGGAATCTACCAAAAAACACCGAGCCAATATAGTCTATGAAAATCATGAACCAATTCTTTCTTACCATCTTCAACATGTGCAACACTACTCATCGACAACTGACTTAAGGCATAGGCCACCACATTAGCTTTGCCTAGGTGATAAAGGACACTCAAGTTGTAGACCTTCAAGAGTTCTAGCCAGCTACGTTGGAAAAGATTTAGTTCCTATTGGTTAAATACGTATTGCAAACTTTTGCGGTCGGTAAAGACATCAACATGGACACCATACAAGTAGTATCTCCAAATTTTTAAGGCAAAAACAATCGCCGCTAGTTCTAAATCATGGATAGGATACATCTTTTCATAAATCTAAGTTTCCTTGAAGCATAAACAAAAACTTTCCCATTTTGTATAAGAAGACACCCTAATTCAATCCTTGACACCTCACAATAAAGAACAAACCCATCGGACCCTTCCGATAAAGTAACACTAGAAGGGAGGTAAGCCTATCGTTCAATTCTTGAAAACTCTTCTCACATGCTTCTAACCATATTAACTAAACCTTCTTTTGGGTTAATGCAGTCAATGGAGAGGCAATCAAAGAAAACTCTTCTATAATATCTTACCAAAACCCCAAGAAACTTTGAATATCCGAAGGGGATACAGGTCTAGGCTAATTCTTAACCAGATCCATCTTCTTAGGATTTACCTCAATACCCTTACCGCAAATAATGTGACCAAGAAAAGCCACAAATCTTAACCAAAACTCATATTTGCTAAACTTTAAAAATAGTTGTCGGTCCTTGAGGACTTGCAACACAATCCTCAAATGATTGTCATGCTCATATTTACTCCGTGATTAAATCAAGATATCATCGATAAACACAATCACAAACATACCAAGGTATTGTCTAAACACTTTATTCATCAAGTCCATGAATGTAGTCGGAGCATTAGTCAAACCAAATGACATTACCAAAAAACTCATAATGACCATTGCTGAGTGATGGATTTATACTGAGGCTCTTTTCTTAGTTATTTTGGCTTGCTTTGTTTTAGAATTGGAGCTTTTAATGTGGTTTTCTTCATATTTGTAGAAAATGAAATGAAGAGTGGATTTAGAAGATAGTTGAAGAATCCAAGTGGAATTGGAGCAAGAAGAAGTCAAATTAGAAGAAAGTAGAACTAGTAGAGAATTACTCATTGTGACCGCATGATGAAGAGGTAGTGATCGCATTGCACAAGCTATTAATATCTCCCAAACGCGTGGTCAAAGGTCGCGATTGCGTGACACAGCAACCCTGCTCATCGCGTCACATGAGCTAGTTATCACGACCACAATGGGTAAAATGCCTGATGCCCGGACAGATTAGAAATTTCACCAAATTGATTCCCAAAACCTTTTTTACATTCATCAGCAATCATTGTTCAACTATGCAACATTCCATATCATAGTTGAGGACAATTCTTAATCTCTTAGCTTAGTTCGAAGATGAATGGGTAGATCTTAATTTGGGGTTGTGACATTGAAGGTGAATTTCCTTACATCTCAATTGTGGATTCGGAGATTGTGTTCTATCTTTGTAAATATGTTTTACCTTTCTTCACTTGTTCTTACTTTCTAGAAACGTGGGTGTGATTATATGTATGAAATTGGGGCTTTGGTGCTAGAAATAGACAAAGCTAGTTGGGTATTTGATTGATTGCTCGATTACTTTTGTAATTCTTCATTTCCATGTTTGATTTCATGAAATAGGTTCAATCTACTTTTCATGTTTGAAGTTGTGGGTTGAGAGTGCACACTTAACTCTAGCTTCTGATCTTCGTGGTTTGCTTGAAAATAGAATCCGTGAAAAGGAGAATTAGGTTTGTAGTCGTGTTTGTTTTTCATTTATTTAGATAGATTTTTTATTTTACTTTGTGATGGTTTTATTGAGTGGCTATGCCCAATGATAGATAGAGTGACTACTTTCTTAAGGGAAAATCGTCATTTAGTTGTGTGTGTGTTTGTGGGATGTTTTTGTGGTGAAGTCTGAGTAGCCATATGTGGTGAAGTTTGAGTAGCAATACCTCAAAAAAATGCATGAACTTGCTCAATGATAGATTAGGTGAAGTCTTTCCTAAGGGAAAATTATCGTCTTTTTAGGAGGATATGACTTGTTTGGTACTAATAAGGTAGTCTTACATTGTAAAAGATTTAAGCATACACCTCTGCTGTTTTTTTTTTTGAAAACAAATGCATGATGTGAATGATCTTGTGATAACTCTTGTGACTCATTTTGTGACTTTTGACTCATTAGTGGTTATAAAGTGTGATGTCATTTATGCTTGTGAAGGAAGTAAAGATTGAGCCATCTTGATTAATTTGCATGCCATGTGTGGTGAGTTCATTGAATAATTCTTGTGTTCACTTGTACTAGCTAGAATGATTAGTCTTTCAATTTTGGTCTTATTACTTTTGATTGGAGAAATGACCTTAGGCCTTTTTTGTGAATTTTGAAAACCACTTGACCTGAAAAGTCTGCCATTGCACTAAATGTATCCCTAGTTAAGCCCTTTGATCTTAATACCATTCTTTGGCAACCACAATACAAGTCTTTGCCATTTTAAAAAAAGTGATCCTCTTTTGAATCTGTCCCTCATTAAACGCTAAAATTGTGAAAGTAAAGGTTAAAATCGTAAGTTTGTGGGTGTTGTTGGAAACCCATAGGGGATATACTAATAGCATGAGGGCTTGAAATAGAGCAATGATAAAATGAATCAAAGAGAGGAGGAAAAAGTCCTAAATAAAAAAATCTTGAAAAAAGAAAGAAAGAAGAGAAAAAGAGAAAATGAATTCCTCCAAAGTGTGATGAGATTGTTGCATGTAAGGCATCTTGTATGAAATGAAAAAACAAATTATGCATTGTATTTAAAAAGGAAGAAAAGTGGTGATGAAACAATTGAAATTTTTTGTGTAGTGTTCAAGGAGGGTCTTAGCAACTTCTACACAAATGTCATCTTAACCTTCCATAAGCCTGCATTACAAGCTTGATAAGAGTCCTTTTTGTTCTCTGACCGACTGGTTTTGAGTTAATCATGATTGAAAATATAGGCAAACATATGATGTGGTACTTGTGTTCATAAGAAGATCTTTGTGAGTGTAAGTGTTTATACCTTTGTCTCTTGTCTTGTTGATATACTTGTGACTGATTTTTGGGACACTCTTTGTTATGAGGGCATGTGAATTAGGAAAGTGGTGATATTGAAAAGTTCATAAGTGAGTCAAATGAGCATGTGAAGGAACTAGTGGTCTTGATTCATTTCTCGAGAATGAGTTGTTGTCACTTGATTATTTAAGATTCTTGAAGTTGTGTTGTGATAATGAGGGAAGTTTCAATGATGTGTTGCATGTGGTGACTAATTATTAGTACCAATCAAAGATATATTGTTTGTGCTTAAGTGATTGATGTGAATTTGAAGCAAATGGGATGACTGGTGTGCTTGAAAGAAAAAAGGTTATTTATTCTTTGATTCTAACTTGTTTGAGGACAAACAATGATTTAAGTTTGAAGTGTTGATAAGTGAAAATGCACCACATTCATTAAGAAGAGGAACAAACGCTTAATTTCTTTAAAATGTGGACGAAATATAGAATTTACTACCAAGATTAGAGAATAAAAGCATTTTTGCTTGATTGGGATCGAGATGACACACTAAAGGAACATAATTTTGGGGGTCATTATCTTTAGTAAGATACAAATAAAAGTACAACATAAATTCTCCCTTGAACTTATCCCAAAAAGTTAGTTACACGCTTAAATTATTGTGGTGGCGTATTACACACCTAGTCTTATTCAAAGTGATATTAACACTCCCTTAGAATGTGACATGGAAGAGAGAATGTCTTCATCTTCCCTAAGTGCGTGAGAAAAAGAAAATTTATGTTAAAGTGACAAATCTAAACACGTGGCACTATTTTATTGGTCATTATATCATTAAGTATTATAATTTCTAATATGTTAATTATGTCATTATTTTTCTTTTTTACATTTTTATTGGTGACCCCAATTTCTTTAAAGCTTTTACATTTTTTGAATTTTTTTTTGAGTTCTTCTTCCTCAACAATTCTTTTTCACCATTGACGATTTCTTCAATTTATCCTCATATTCATCACTCTACCTTAAAAATAAACTCTAAAAAGAAATAAAAAAAGTGGGGAGGATGTTGATTTCTACCAGGAAGTGAATAATTTTAAGTTAAAGTTCATGATTTTTACTCGAACTTGTCGGACAATTCACCAGAAAAAAAAAATGAGAATGACAATGATTTCTATTGAAAATCCTATGACATTTATGCATAAAATTCATGATTACATTGCCTAAATCTTTCAAAAATCTAAGAAAATAGTTTTATATCTTTGTCTTCTTTATGCTCGTCGGAGCACCACTTACAACCATCACAATGTTATTTTTGTCTCAAGCCATCAAACGCATATTTTATTTCACACACAAAGAATACTAATGAAATGTTTGATTTTTATCCATAATTATCAAGATTCCAAAAGAACTTTTATAGATCTAAAAGTGTTTATTTGTTTTACCGGAAACAATGGTGTTACCCACCACCTATCACCGCCGCCAACATCACTAAACTTCATAATCTACTTATTATCTCTTGCTCTTTCTTCAAATTTCTTATTTTGCCTTCAATTTATGAATAATGAAGAAGAAAGACGAAATTGATTTTAAGAAAAAAGAAATGTATGGTGAGAAGAGGAAGAATGTCTAGGTTTCTACTTTTTGCAAAAGTCTAAGAAAATATTAAGGAAAAAAGGTTTAAGAAAATTAAAATAATATTATTTACGTGCCAAAACGCGTGTATACCACCTTTTCACACAAAACCTAAGATTGTCTTCGGAAGGTGGTATTAATATAACTTTAAACAAGATTGAGTGTGTAATAGGTCGTCGTGATATGTAACTGACTTTTTGGAACAAGTTCAGGGGTAAATTTATGTCTTTTCTTGAAAAAAAATTAAACTATCATCTAATAATTATTTTTTCTTCTTCAACCTTAGAGAATTTGGAGATTTTCTAGTATTACCGAATTAATCAAATTTTTTTAAATCTTTTTTCGACAATTAGAAATCAAAATCTACATAATTCTGAACGCAATAGGTGGAAAAATGTCAGCTATGGATGGCAATGGGACTGGGTGGATGTGGGGCGGGGCAGATTTAAGGTTGTGCGGAGCAGTGGGATGTGGGACGGGTTGAAGTGATTTTTAAAAAATTAATGCGGGGAGGGGTAGGTTGCGGGTATATGTGATTTTATGTGGGTTCAAATTTAATTTTAACTTTTTAAGTAAGATGATTTATTTAACCCTACTAAAATATTCAAGATAGTAATGAAAATGGTTCAATAAAAAATAATACAATTTCTTACGTGTTTCCTAATTGACCTCTAAAAAATAAAATTTTAAGTTACTTTCCTATTTGATTAATACAACTTAACGAAACAATGAATTTATTTTTATGAATTTTATTTTTAGTATCAAACTTAACTAGAAAAATAAAATATTAAGAAAATTATGCGGGGCGGGTCTATTCGGGGCGGGGTGGGGCGGATTGAAAATTAAAAAAGTTATTATGCAGGGCAGATTAAAAAATTTGCGGGTTAAGCTCAACCCCCCTCCCCCCACCGCCCGATTGCCATCCCTAATGTCAGCATCCTTATAAATGTACAAATTGATGTACCAATTAAAATTTAGCACTACTTCATGTTGAATCACTAAAATGAGAGGAATTGAATAACCGAATAGTTGAATGTGATTTTTTTAATGTTCATCTAACTTTAGAAGTGATTATATGTTCAATTTTACATTACAAAGTTTCATCTATTTTTGCATATGCATATAGTTACTATAATTCATCTGCATTTGCGTAAGCTTAATATGAAAATACTCTTTGAGATCTTACGACTTTCCAACATATATTAAGAAGAGAAGATGACCAATATTATAGATTACTCATACAACATGAAGCAATCAATTTGATAGTACATGCCGAATGATAATGCTTTTACACTTCTTAATAATCGACTTCACAAAAATACTGAAGAAATAATATAATTCTTGCACAATCAAATATTATTCTAATATAAAAAAAATATTCGTATTAGCATACATTCAAAATGACTTATATATAACAAACTGCCCCCAAATCCACTAGTGATGTAAATCCAATGACTTCTTCCATTCAAAATTATACAAATATTTGGTTTAGTACTATTTTGATTTCTATTTTTTAAAATTTATTGAAAACACTAATAACCAACGGAATGTAATAGACCTCTAGGTCGTTTTCTCTTTATTGCATTTTTTTGGTATTTAGAAATTTTCTATAGCGATTTCATGTCATTTATGACTTGCTGGGTGACAACCATTTTGGGAGAGAATCTTGGAGAATTTTGATTCTGGACATAGGTTTGAGAGCAAGCTTCCACAACTAACATCGTTAGACTGAAGATTGAATGCTTTGAATGCGATGATTTTAAACTCTCATTTCAACTCTATGATTTGTAATGCATATTTCTAGGTGTAGTTATTATTTGGTGATTTGGATTTTGTGCTAGTGGTAAACAAATGTTGAGTTATTGATTTTCATCTTGTGATTATGTAATTACTTGAATATTTTCTCATATATGAAATGAGTCTTTCAATATCAAATTAATCTCATCCTTCGATTGCTTTCCAAAATAATTGATCACTCCTAGGACTTGCCCATTTACTTTGATTTAGCTTGAAAGAGTTAATTGAGGTTGGGAAAGATTGGTTGGTGCAAATTTGAGGTGGAATTACTTATTTAATGGATTAGAGCTAGAAATAGTGAATTTCTGACGATGCTTATAATTGGATCGTCTTTGTTGACACTTAGCTAGGTTCGAAAGAGCTGGTTAAGAAATATTTGCCGACGATCAAAGGATATAGGAGGATACTTGAGGTTCCAAGGCATATTTGATTTGACCCATGATTAATTGAGATTGTATACAACTAATATGTAATGGATTATATAGATGTTAATTTACTTCCCATTCCCATATCTCTATGGTATCCTTGCTTGAGAAGGCCTTTGTCCTTGATATTGCTATCTTGTATCTTTAATTGTTATGATCCCTCCCCCTCCCCCCCCCCCCCCAAAAAATATATTTTTTT
>NW_006239484.1:34748-37883 GCF_000226075.1 Solanum tuberosum
TAATTTTTTTAACCCCCCCCCCCCCCCCCCCCCCCCAAAAAAATGTATTTGTATCAATTTGTTTGAATTCAAATTAGTAGCTTGTAATTCTTTATTTCTTCAACAGTGTTTACATTGTGCCTTGTAAGATTCGACCCCTATCTCATACCTTGGGTTATATATTGCTAGAGACTGCCTACACATTGATTCATATGGTGTGTATCAAAAATGGCACAGCTGCCGGTGAATAATTGAGCATATTGAATTAATTTAGAATTTATAGTTTACTTGTTTATATCCAAATTATGAATATTTATATGTGTTTTCTTTGTGTGTTTTAGTTAATTATGATGAAAGAAAACTTTGTGGTTGCAATTCCTATGTTGATGACCAATGTTCTTGTTCTGGAAGACCTCACGTTAGGAAAAGTTGTGTGGATGCCTCTCAAGATGACGAAATGTGTGACAAAGTGGGTATGGTGAGTCAAACTTGGCTCATGAGCGTCCTGAAAACTTGTAAATGGTGTGAGTCTGCGAGATATAATATTCCAAATGAGGGATGAATTCTTAAACTTGTACCTAACCCTTACCGTGAAATGATCCAACTAGAGCTTTAAGTGGCAAACTTGAAGACCAATGTAAGAACAAATATTGGAGTATGTGACGCTCCTCTTCAAGTGGTTAAAAATAGTGAATTGGAGTCTCAAGAAGATAGGTTGTGATAAATATGGGTATTTAAAAGTTATTCAAGCCAATAATAATTCAAAATGCCGAAATCAAAGAAATGATAGGAGAGTTGCAAGAAAAAGTTAAAAACTCTTATAACTCCATTGAATAGTGGATTGTCCATTTGGTTTATTCATGAACTACCAAATTCATGTATTGTATATTCCCTAGGTGATATGACCCCTCTTTTTGGATAACAATGTGGAAAACAATGTATATACTAGTTTGGGCATTGAACATGGTGTCACGATCCGAGCCTACACCTTGGACGTAGCCGGCACTCGAGAACCATTGCTAGCCGTTAAGTGAACCCTCATCCTGGCTGACTACAAGCGAAAGACTAACCCAAGAATACATAAGCATAAAATTGAAAGAAACGCTTAAATGATTTACTGAATCTCAAAACTTCGCTGAATATACTAAGTATGAACATAGGTTTTAAATAAAACATCTGAAACTGAAAGACTCTCCAAAACTGTCTATCGATGAAGCCTCTACTATACAAAGACGAATGTCGGGACAAGACCCACGGATCCTCAAAATAACTACTACTAACAACTCATAAAACTAGAGTACTCTGAAAGCAATGAGGTCTCACTCATAAGCAGACGAGCGGATGAAGTGATCTTAACCGACTCTTGTTGAGGATCCTAATAACATGTATCTGCATCATTAAAAGATACAGGTCGAATGACATCAGTACATTGAGTGTACGAGTATGTAATATATCTGAATAACAAAAAAAATGAAAGAAAGGATTGCAATAGATAACAATGTACTCAAGCTGGATGTAAAATAAAAAAGGAGTTAAATCATTTCAAGCTTTGCAAAATACTTTCTCATCTCTGAACTCAACATAACAAGTGATATATAAAAATACACTTTAACTCTATTGGGAGATTCTCTAACCGATAACCATCACTATGAGCTACGTAAAGATAAAACGTCTCGCCAACGCTGCCAGAACTTTCCTATACATTTCCAGGGTATAGAACACATCAACTAAATTGATCCACTAAGCTTTGCCCGAAGGCACTTAGGATTCATCTAAAAAGTATGATTCTCTACCCATGTTGGCATACATCATTTATGAGGAATGTGAGTTGTCTGAACTTATCCCCATATCGGTGCTCAATACTACTACCTAATAGTATATACTCATTCTCAATGTTTAAAAAAACATACTTTTCCTCTGGTTTGAGATAATTGCTCAAACTATCCTCTTAAAAGAGGTAACTGCTCTTGAAATATCTTTGAACTCACAACTCATTTAGGGATCAAAGTTTCTCCTTTATCAATGTAAGAACTGATATCTTTGAAAATACTTTGTTCCCTTATGCTCTTATTCAATTCATACTTGAAAACTCTTTCTCAAAAATATATCAAAATCATATTGTGATATGATCATTGATGACTCTGGAAGTCATACTGCATAAAAATTAATGGTTTTTCTAGATACCATACTGCTTAAATATTGATGGCATACTCGACTGTCATACTAATCATGTTTTAAAAATTCTTTCTCAAAACTAATCTTTACTTTCCCAAAAATTCAGTTTATAACTCAAATGTTTCCTTTAAAAAGCATCTCAAAATTTATAACTCAATTCATAGGGTTCATGCGGAATTATGGACATGAACGACTCAACTCAGGGGTCTTAATAGAGATATGGAAACGTAGTACTCAAAACTCAAGAACTCAAGGACTGATATACCGTGAGTTTACGGTATTTCTAATACATTTCACTTACAAGTTGTGTGTGTCTAGGGCCTTTTTGTATTGGTTTTTATGTGTTTTATCATATTTTGCAGGAAAGATGTTCAGGCGCGGAAGTAAAGAGACAGCTAAAAGAATGCAAAAAAGGCCATCTACAGAGGTGATCTATGGACCGTAGGTCCATTGACGCTCCGTAGATGGTGGTCGTAGATCAGCAGGCAAGGCATGGAAGGCAAATCAGGGAAATCTGACCAAGTGTGGAACCACGGTGACCATTGACGGTCCATAGATTGATCTATGGACCATACTGTTGATCCGTAGATTGATACTGCGAGGGTTCCAGTACCTGATTTTTTTGAAGATTCTAAGTGTGGAGCTACGGAGTGGGGATTGACGGACCGTAGATCGATCTACGGTCCGTACTGCAGTTCCATCGTTTGCTTCAAAGAAGCTGATTTTTTGGAAGCTAAAATATTTTCTAAGTCCTGGCTGACGGAAGGGACTCATGGACCATAGAGCCATTGACAGTCCATGAGTCAGTCTCGTCGAGTGAAGACGCGTGCCTGAATAAACTTTCCTTATTTCGTTTCCCTTTTAATTTAGGACTTGTTTTCTATAAATAGGGCATGTAAACCTCGTTTTTAGGGGTTAGACATTATTATTCTAGTTTTACTTTGTAACTTTGGAGATTAGTTTGCAACCCCAGCAATTATT
>NW_006239484.1:38075-40367 GCF_000226075.1 Solanum tuberosum
CAAGGAGGTAGTCAACAAGAAAAGAATTATCAACATAGATTTAGTGTGATACTATCTAATAGGCTAGTGTCGATTGGTGCGAAGTAATAACTAAGCCAAACATCGATTATGATGTCTAATATGAGGTAAAGGTAAGGGTTAGTAAAGTACACACACGTAGCCGGACTAAGGTGCGGGGTGAAATTCTCTAGATGTCGGACCAAGGATTTAGAGATACCTAACTTATCACTTTGCATGTAATACACTAGGAAAGGATTGCTATTACTAGAATTACTGCGTTATGAGCTTGTGGTGAACACGTATACCCTAGTTAATTCTCTCATCTTGATAACAACCAAAATTGACTTTTGATTTCTGATTACTTATTGAGTTCTTACAATTTGTTTCACAACCCCCCCCCCCATTTTAATTACTTGTTTCTGGAAGTAATTTGACTAATTGAATATAATTGTTGGTTAAAGTAAAGTCTAAATCATTTTCCTTGTGGGATCGACCCCAACCTATAAGTTGGGTTCTTTACTTGATAACGATCGCTTATGCTTCTTTAGGGAGGTGTAATTTGAGCGTATCAAATTTTGGCATCACTGCCGGGGAAATTTGGCTTTTAGATTTATTTTAACTACATTATTGAACGTTAGTCAAATATTTCCTAATTTTACTTTTCTTTTCTTTTTGTCTCTCAGGTTCTGACTCTAGTGTATGCCAAGTACACGGAGCCAGGGTGAACCACTTACTCCTTACGATCCAGAGTTGAACCAAACTTTGCGAAGAATGAACAATCAAGGAGTTCAAGTTAATCCTATCGGAGGCAACCTAGGTGATGAAGTTGAGTTGCAACCTCCGAGGGTAGTGGCGGGGACAACCGGGTTCCAGCTGAAAATCAATTGGGAGATGCATTGAGGGTGCAGGACCCACCAGGCCCACGACAGCATGATAACTATAGGGGCAACGTCAATATTGCTGACTCAGATGGGCCTATTGTCTTACCCCCTTTGCCTCCGGGGCACACATTTGTAATAACCAGCAACTTGATGCAGATTCTTACAGCAAGGGGTTTGTTCTCGGGGTCACCATCAGAGGACCTATATGCTCACATAGCCAAGCTAAGGGTGGTTTGCAAAAGCTGTGTAAGTCGACCAGTCTTAGATATGGATATCATCGGGTTGCGAGTGTTCCCTCTATCACTGACAGGCGATGTTTTTGTATGGTTCACTGAGCTTCCTTATAACTCAATCTATACATGGGATCAACTGAGGGATATGTTCTTAGCAAGATATTATCCAGTGTCCAAGAAGCTCAATCGCAAAGATAGGTTCAATAATTTTGTAGCATTACCTGGAGAGTCTGTGAGTAGCTCTTAGGACAGATTCACTGCATTTGTAAGAGGTGTTCCAAATCACCGTATTGATGATTAGTCGCTGAAGGAATATTTCTATCGAGGTCAGGATGACAACAATAAAGAAGTGCTTGATACTATAGTTGGAGGATCATATGGTGAGTGCACATACGTGCAAATTGCAAAAAAGCTGGAGAAAATCTCTCGCAACAATAAATCATGGAGCACTAGGAGGTCGGATACTGGGAGAAACACATTTTCCGTTCATACTACGAACAACTAGTCTGCGGATGAGATTCGTGAGGAGATGGCTCAGATGAGGATCGAGTTGGGGTTGGTATTGAAGCATGTGAGCGAAAGTGCGGAAAAGGTAAATGTTGTGAACTACTTGACTAGAACTCCACCACCAAATTAAGAATGTTACTATGAAGAGGATGCTTATGTGGTGAATGATCAGACAGGGGGTTTCCGACCAAACACCCAAGGATCTAACACAGACAATTGGCGCCAAGGTTGAAATTATGGCAATTACAATCGAGAGGGTCAATATGTCAGGGATGGGAACTTCAATCGCGACAACAACTACAACCGGAACAACTATGGCAACAGAAATGATCGGGGTGGACCTTATGTTCCTCCTCAAAATCGAGAATCCAGTACTAGGGAAGTTAGAGGTAATATGGTGCGTATTGAGGATATGATGCAGAAGATGAGGAGGAGGTTTGATGCAACTAATGAGAATGTGAAGGAGATGAGAAACGACTTGTCTGGTATTGGTCAAAAGGTTGATGCCCATGCAGTGTCAATAAAAGATCTAGAGCAGTAGATGACTCAGTTGTCTACTACAGTGAACCCACGTCAACCTGGCACTCTTCCTAGCAACACCATCCAGAATCGAAAGAATGACGGCCATTGCATGGCAGTTACTACTCGAGGGGGTAAGCAAACCATTGATC
>NW_006239484.1:41074-42171 GCF_000226075.1 Solanum tuberosum
ACTCGGTGTTGAGGCACTAGCAGCAGTTATGATGAATTTTGATAGTGATGGTATTGAAGATTATGATGAGTTGGTAGTTGCACTAGATAGGTGTGAATATCGGTCAAAACAAAAGAAGTATGAATTAGACATGAAGAATCGTGAGTCTCCACCAGCGAGACCATCTATTGTGGAGGCACCAAAATTGGAGCTTAAGGCTCTACCACCACATTTGAGGTATGTATTCTTGGGCAAAGATAACACTTTGCTGGTCATCATTGCGCCAGATCTAAATGCGAGACAAGTAGAGTGCTTGGTAACTGTGTTAAAGAGGTTCAAGCGAGCTATTGGGTGGACTATTGTGGATATTATTGGGATTCCACCTGGTATTTGTTCCCACAAAATCCAACTCATGCCAGATCACAAACCTAGTATTGAGCACCAAAGAAGATTAAATCCACCTATGCAAGAGGTAGTTAAAAAGGAGATCATCATGTGGTTGGATGCTGGATTTATCTATCCCACTGCAGATAGTAGTTGGGTATACCCTGTTCAATGTGTGCCCAAGAAAGGTAGGATTATTGTGGTGCCTAATGAGAGAAACGAGCTTGTTCCGATGTAGCTCGTGACTGGATGCAGAGTCTGCATGGACTACCGAAAGCTAAATGCTTGGACAGAAAAGGACTATTTCCCTATGCCATTTATGGATTAGATATTGGATAGACTTGCTGGTAAGGGTTGGTATTGTTTTCTTGATGGTTATTCGGGCTACAATAAGATTTCTATAGCTCCGGAGGACTAAGAGAAGACCACATTCACTTGCCCTTATGGGACTTTCGCCTTCAAACGGATGCCATTTGGGTTGTGCAATGCTCCAGCAACCTTCCAGCGTTGTATGATGTCAATATTCTCTGATATGGTGGAGGACACTTGTCACGCCCCAAACTCGGATTTCTCTGTGGTAGGTGAGTTGATCGATGTCTGGATCATTTGGCTGAGGTGCTTAAAAGGTGTGAAGACTGCAACTTGGTACTGACTTGGGAGAAGTGTCATTTTATGGTTAAAGAAGGTATAGTGTTGGGTCATCGAATTTCAGAGAAAGGTATTGAGGTTGATAG
>NW_006239484.1:43401-43746 GCF_000226075.1 Solanum tuberosum
AACTTAAAATCGAAGAAGAAGATATATGTAACAATCCACCGACTTAGGGCCCCACCTCACGTGCCTGCTTGCGCAGTCCTACGAAAATGTGAATATCTCTCTATTCTGAAGTCGTATGGACAAACGGTTTGATGCGTTGGAAACTAGACTCGTAGACGTTCGATTTCATAGCTCGCGGGGACCATAAATATTAATAGATTGGGAGAAAATGTCCGAGACATTTGACCAAAATTTCAGACAAATCTTTAAAAAGGAATTTATGGTAACTTTCGCCAACTTTTATTTTGCCACTTACCTAACTTCAAAACTGGAGATACAACCCTTCAACACTTAAAGTAGGACAAA
>NW_006239484.1:43949-98958 GCF_000226075.1 Solanum tuberosum
TTGTATGATGTCAATATTCTCTGATATGGTGGAGGACACTATTGAGGTATTTATGGATGACTTCTCTGTGGTAGGTGACTCTTTTGATCAATGTATGAATCATTTGGCTGAGGTACTGAAAAGGTGTGAAGATTGCAATCTGGTGCTAAATTGGGAGAAGTGCCACTTTATGGTGAAAAAAGGGATAGTTCTAGGTCATCGAATTTCTGAGAAGGGCATTGAGGTAGATAAAGCGAAAGTTGAGGTAATAGAAAACTTCCCCTGCCTATCTCTGTAAAAGGTGTTAGGAGTTTTCTTAGGCATGAAGGTTTTTATAGGAGATTCATCAAAGAGTTCTCCAAAATTGCACATCCTTTGTGCAAACTGCTCGAGAAGGAGTGTAAGTTCTATTTTGATGATGCTTGTCTTAGAGAATTTGGAGAGTTGAAGGAGAAGTTAGTTACTGCACCTATCATTATTTCACCGGATTGGGGACAACCGTTTGAGGTAATGTGTGATACAAGTGGCTTGGCTCTTTGTGTGGTATTGGGACAGAGGCGAGAGAAAATTCTTCACCCTATTTACTATGCAAGCAAGGCTCTAAATGTGGCCCAGAAGAATTATACTATGACTGAACAAGAGCTTCTTGCGGTGGTTTTCGCATTCGAGAAATTTTGATCCTACTTGCTTGGTACCAAGGTCATAGTTCATACTGACCATTCTGCATTGAGATACTTGATGGCAAAGAAGGATGCAAAGCCGAGGTTGATTAGATGGGTATTATTACTGCAAGAGTTTGATTTTGTGGTAAAAGATAGAAAGGGGACCGAAAATCAAGTTGCCCATCACTTGTCCAGATTATAGGACGAGGCTATGCTAAAGATTGGTGATAGGTCTGAAATTAATTATGCCTTTCCAGATGAGCAGGTATTGGCTGCTTCTCATGATCTGATTCCTTGGTTCACAGACTTTGCTAATTATTTGGCTAGCGATATTGTGCCCCTGAATTTGTCTTTTCACCAAAGAAAAAAGTGTATGCATGATGTGAAGAAATTCTTTTGGGATGAGCCTTACTTGTATCGTAGTTGTGCTAATGGGATTATTTGTTACTGTGTGCCCGAGATTGAGATGCTGAGTGTACTTGAAGCATGTCATTCATCGCCTGTTGGTGGGCATCATAGTGGTATTCGAACTGCACATAAGATTTTGTAGTGTGGGTACTACTGGCCTACTATCCACCAAGATGCTCATGATTTCGCCAAGTCTTGTGATCGTTGCCAAAGAGAATGAGGGATTTCAAAGAGGCAAGAGCTTCCTATGAATCCTATATTGGTGATAGAGTTGTTTGATGTATGGGGCATTGATTTTATGGGTCCATTTGTGAGTTCACATGGGATGAAGTATATTCTTGTTGCGGTTGATTATGTATCGAAGTGGGTGGAAGCAGTTGCGCTCCCCAACAATGAAGGTATAAGTGTCACCACATTCTTGAAAGAGAATATCTTCTCCAGATTTGGTACACCGAAGGCGATTATCAGCGATGGAGGTTCCCACTTTTGTAATAAGTTTTTCAAGGCGCTACTTGAGAAATATGGTGTCCGCCACAATGTAGCCACTCCTTACCATCCGCAGACTAGTGGGCAAGTTGAAGTGTCCAACAGAGAGATTAAACATATTTTGGCAAAAACTGTTAATGCTAATAGAACAGATTGGTCAAGGAAGCTTGATGATGCTTTATGGGCCTAGTGCACTACATACAAGACTCCCATAGGTATGTCTCCTTACCAACTTGTATATGGGAGATCTTGCCATTTACCGGTAGAGCTAGAGCATAAGGCTTTGTGGGTGATGAAGAAGCTAAATTTGGATTGGGGCGTCGCATCTAAATCCTTTCTAGTTAAAATATACTCTAACTAGTAACTCTTACTCTACCTCCTATCATGAAATCTTCACAAATCCATCAATTCTTAGTCCACCCATAAGTGAAAAGTCCTTATTAATAACTTACTAGGTGCATGACAACAATAACATAATTTGCCTCATCACCCTCTCAATTCTTAGATTACTATACCTCTACATACTTTCCTCTAAATCAGGGAACTTCTACTTCTACTTCTCACAATCTCGTAACTCATACTCTCTTTTCGAGTGAAAATACTACCCAATCTCTAAAACATGCTTCCTCATAAGGTTTTCAACTGAAACAAGGTTAGAAGAAAATAGTCTGGGAATACCTCTTTCTTTTAGCTTGAACGCACGATTCATATGAAAAAGAGTGCATTCATTAAAATATCAACACTTAAGCTCACTCATGGGCTTCTCTCATTCCCCTCTGCAATCTTATGACTTTTTGAAGACTTTTTCTGAGAGTAACTCATCGATAAGAATTTGGCTTTTCTATTCAACCACCTTGACTATGAGGGTAGTCGAATGGATATTAGAAAAACACGAGTTAGGACAAATTCCTTATGACATAGTTCTATTGCACGATTTAGAGTATGAAAGAAGGAAAACTTTTCTTAAATGTCTATAGTTCCTCATTATAGAAGTGGGACCCTCACTGCCATAAATAAGATGATACTCGACACGACTTCATAGACACCCTAGGACACTTGAACTCTATGTTCCGTTACCAAGTTTGTCACGACCCGAGCCTACACCCTGGACGTGGTCGGCACTCGAGAACAATTGTAGCCCCTCAAGAGAACCCTCATATTGTCTGACTATAAGCGGAAGACTAACTCAACCATACAGAAACATCAAATTGAAAGAAACGTTTAAACACCGATTTACTGAATCTCAAAACTTTGCTGAATATACTAAATATGAACATAGGTTTTAAATAAAACATTTGAAATTCAAAGACTCTCTAAAACTGTCTATCTATAAAGCCTCTACTATACAAAGATAAGTGACAGGACAAGACCCACAACTCCTCAAAAGAACTACTACTAATAACTCAAAAAACTAGAGTACTCTGAAAGCAAGGAGGTTTCACTCATAAGCAGACGAGCGGATGAAGTGATCTTAACAAATTCTTGTTGAGGATCCTAATAACATGTATCTGCATAATGAAAAGATGCAGGCCGAATGACATCAGTACATTGAATGTACGATATGTAATATAACTGAAAAACAAAAAAACTAAAAGAAAGGACTGGAATAGATAATAATGTACTCAAGCTGAATGTAAAGAAATAAAGGAGTTAAATAATTTAAAGCTTTACAAAATACATTCTCATCTATGAACTCAACATGTAACTAATATGTAAAAATGCAGTTTAACTCTATTGGGAGATTCTCTATTCGACAACCATAACTATGAGCTACGTGATGATACAACATCTCACCCATGCTGCCAGAACTATCATGTACCTTGCCAAGGTATAGAACACCTCAACTAAGTGGAACCACTAAGCTCTGCCCGAAGGCACTTAGGATTCATTTAAAAAGTATGATCATGTACCCATGTTGGCATACATAGTTTATGAGGAATGTGAGTTGTGTGAACTCATTCCCATATCGGTGCTCAATGTTAATCTCAATATTATATACTCATGCTCAATGTTTAAAAAAAATACTCTTCCTCTGGTTTGAGATAATTGCTGAAACTATCCTCTTAAAAGAGGTAACTACTCTTGAAATATCTTTGAACTCACAACTCATTTAGAAATCAAAGTTTCTCTTTTATCAATGTAAAAACTGATATATTTGGAAATACTTTGTTCCCTTATACTCTTATTCAATTCATACTTGAAAACTCTTTCTCAAAAATATATCAAAATCATATTGTGATATGATCATTGATGACTCAAGAAGTCATACTGCATAAACATTGATGGTATTTCTAGATACCATACTGTTTAAACATTGATGGCATAGTCGACTATCATACTAATCATATTTTAAAAACTCTTTCTCAAAACTCATCTTTACTTTCTCAAAAACTCAATTTATAACTCAAATATTCCCTTTAAAAAGCTTCTCAAAATTTATTACTCAATTCATAGGGTTCATGCGGAATTTATGGACATGAACGACTCAATTCAGGAATCTTAATAGCAATATGAAAACTCAGTACTCAGAACTCAAGAACGCAAGAACTCAAAAACACTACTCATCTCAAGAATACTCAATTCATAGGGCTCATGTTGAAATATAGACATTAACTAGTCAACTCAAGAATCTTAATGCGTAACATATAGAAATTTAATATATAGGAATAAAATTTCAAAAAGAAACCAGGAACTCAAGAACTCAAAATCAACTCATCTCAAGAATACTCAAATCTAGGGGTAGAATCCTAGATTTCTCTTTTACTGATTTGAAAGTATATGTAGGGCGTGAGGACGACCTAGTCCAACACAACGATAGCCTTACATACCTATAAGAACAAGGTTCTTGAAGAATCTTGAAGAAGAACTTGATTAGAAGTCTTGAAACCCTAGCTTGAAGGTAAACAATCAAGAAAACATTTCTTGAGATTCTTGAATTAGTTTCTTAAAATCTCTATGGCCAAGAATTATGATTTTCATTAGTGATTCATAATTTTATGGAGGAATTCGAATTGGAAAGAAGGAGTTCTTATAGAAGAACTTACCTCGAAGAAGAATCTTGAAAAAGATGGAAAGAATCTTTAATGAAGTCTTCTACTTTGATTTTTCCTTAGGTTTTACCTTAGGGTTTGAGACAGAAGAGAATGATAGATTAAAAGATGAAAATCTTATTGTTTTGGGTCTTTAATTAGTCAAGAAATTTGTTTAGGGTTTTCTTAGAAACAAAATGAAAAAACGACCTTTTTAAATGTTATTCCGTCAGCTAATTCATTACTGCACTGTATCAGGTTACTAAAATGGTCATTACTTTTTACTCAAAACTAGGATTGACGCGAAATTGGTGGTATTGGAAAGAAGATTCAAATCCCTTTAATTTGATAGGTTATGGGTCACATAACTCTTTCTATTCTAAGAGATATGGTCATTTAAAGTTGACCTAAGTAAAATCTTACATCAACACTTAATCGGTAAGGAAAATTTCAATATAACTTTGTGCTAGGAGTTTTTACTGACCTTAATTGATATCCAAAATTATTCCCACACTAAAAAATTTACCTTTAAAAATATGGGCAATTTAAGAATCACTCGATACAATCTTAGTCACAAATAAAGAATAGCTCAAATCTTATCTTAAAAATTATCAGGATGTTACACATGATGACCTTTGGAGTGATATCTCAACCTATAAATTGAGATACCATTCACCATTGTAAGACATACTTGATTAAGAAAAAAAGTCTTCTCCTTCATCTACTTCTTTTTTTTCTTCTCTTCATACTTATATTGCTTTGAACTTAATTTTATAACACGTTATCAGCACGAATATGCTCTAAAAATCGTAGTACTTCGCAAAAAAGTTGTAGTTGAAACACTTGTGAGCCGGAACATGTTCTATTTATTTTTTCTTGTTACACATTTATATTTTCGAAAATTCATGTCATACAAATAATTTATTTTAGTATATATGTGTTATATGAATAGGTAGAACATATTGATTCGTTTTACTCTAACAATTTTATACATTGGTTTATGATTATATTAACAATTCTTCATTTCAGAAAAGAGTTGAAGTATAAAGAAGTAAGTTTTCATGTTGATTTTCTAAGTGTTAATTATGAGGAACTTATTAATAATTACTAGAGGTGAGGAAACTCTCAAAGTCTTATTTGACTAAATTTGCTTCTATAATTCTTGATTTTTTAAAGACTCATGGCTAAGTTCTTTTGGTTTTGACTTATATGATATAGATTGAAGGGTAAGACGATGGATTCAAGTCCCATCGCACCAAAAGGGTAAGACATCACATTAAAGTTCGGATGCACATAATGAAAAAATGTTTCAGAATAAGACAGTAGATTCAAGCTCTATCACAACAAGAGGGAAAGACATCAATTTGAGTTTTTATGCACCATGATGATAATTTATTGGGTTCGAGTCTCATAGAATTATTACCTAACGCACCTTATATGGATAAGACGTTGATTTTGAGTCTCAATGCATCAAAGTGATGATAAAATGATGAATAAGGCAAAAATAATATATTTTTGATAAAAAGTCTTGAAATTCATCTCATTGAATTTGCTTCATGCCTTGAAAAGAATGTGGTAGCAATGTATGATAACTTTTGAAATCTGCCAGTTGATTTGCTCCATTCTATCATATGAATGTGGTAGTAGTGAATAATAAGTCTAGAAGACGACAAATGTTTGAATGTATGAATAAGGGCGCAGAGGGACATAATTATAATAGTCATCATTGTGGTAATTATAAAATGAAGAATAATATGAGTTCTTCAAATAGTCCTTCAAACTATTGAAATAATTTTTATCATCAAAATGGTAAGAAAGGTCATTAGATACGCAGTTATCGTGTGACTTGATAAGTTTATAAATCCTCCATCAAAAGGAAGAATATAAAGTGATGGTGCACTTATCTTTCAAAGTGATATTGAGGTGGGTCATGTAAATATGTCAAATATAAAGGTATGACATGTATAAATGGTTATGGTGAACTCATGAAGAGATTGTGACTTGTAATAAGCATCTTGAATGTTTGGAAATTCTTGAAAGTGAATGTGGAAAAATATGAAGAAAAAAAATATATGAATAAGAACATATTCATGTATAATTGGAAATATGCCACAACTCACCTCTACAAGAGGTTTGAGAGAAATAAATAAATTTTATTTGACAGGAATGGTCAATTGTCGTGTACGTTTATACGTCATAAATATTATGGTATGTTTATTGTGAACTACCGAAAGGGTAATAGAAAGAAGTAATTCTTTCCTATAAAGGTGTCGCCACGACAAAAATAATATTTTTTGTGGCAACATAAATTTGTCATTGGTTGTGTACCTATGGTACAACAAAAGTAAATTGAGAAACATGTCTTGCTTGTAATAATTTTGACCATGATAATAATAATATAATTTTCTCCTTGAAGGAGATGTTCACCATACATATGGTGTCATGGAATATGTGATAGTACACAAAATTAATTGTAAGCTCTAAAGAGTTGTGTTATTATCGGAGGAATAATATTGGGGTTGTAGTAAGCCTCAAAAGAAACTTTTTAAGTTTCAGATGAATTGAAAAGAAAAATTATTATATTGAGACTATAAATTATGAAAAGATTTAATATCTTCAGATTACTACAACCAAGTGGGATATAAATATTTACATAAAAGGTTACCCGCCTTTTCCTCTTGTTTGTTGTATATAAATATGGACATGATGATGGAATCACATGTAAAATTAAACTAAAAATTTACTGGAATAAAAGATCAGTTGGCATGATTGGTTGACCATTCTGATTAATATATGATTCAAAAATAACTGAGAATTCACATAATTATATATTGAAGAAATAAAATATTCTTCAAGAATTCTCTTGTGTTACTTATTCTCATGATAAAATTATCATTGTACCAACTAAGGTTGGAATTGTATCCCCTGGAGTTTTGGAACGTATAACAAAAAAGTTGAATATGGGCTCGTTGACCTGCCATGTTGACCGTCTACAACTATATAATTTTGATAATTATATTTATGTGATGGTCACATGTGCTTTGATATCAACTTACAAATTGATTTTTGTAAGGTTTTTTGCTCGAATTGTTCGTTTCATAGTATGAAATTATATTGATAATGCTGGTTAGTTAGTAGAAATTGTATGCCTCCAATTATAGCTAAACCATTAGTCATGAGAACAAATCTCCCAAAAAGAATTTTGGTATGAGATGAATTTATTTAACATGTAGCAACACTTGTACGCATCAAGCCAACAAAGGTCCCATATCATTGGTTCAGGGTCAAGAACCAAATGTTTTCATCTAAAACGTTGAATGTGCGGTTATGATTTAATTGCTCCACCACACACAAAGATGAATTCCCAAATGTTGTTGGGATGAATGTTAGATTTTTTAACATTAGGGGGAGAGATGATTGATAGCTGAAATTATATGTGAGGTGAATTATGAATTATCTAGATCCTCATTAAAAAATAATAATGTGAACTTGAAGTTCAAGAGATAATTCTTTTGCATAATGTTGCAAATCTATTGCCAAATGAATTTACTCACCCTATGTTGTAATTCAGCTGCAAATATTCCAATGAGAAGTCCTTGAAGGATAGAGTCTATGATACGTCTAAAGCGTAATAAACCAATTGGTTCCAAATTCAAAATTCTTTGAAGAAGGAGAGGAGCAAATGATCAATATGGTCATGATAATGAGGCAAGTTTTATAAGAGAGCACCACGACATAACACTTCATTAAACCTTGTAAAAGGTTCAGGTATCTGAAAAATGATGAAATATGAAGAGATCTTGATAAGTTATGTCATATTGGAATCGATATCAAATAACCATTCACGGCATCTCTGATATGAAGTAGTGCTCAATGATAAAATTGTGACGAGGATTTTGTATTCAAATATGTCATATAGTGCGGACAGATAAATGATTGGCCAAGTAAAATGCATAATTCAAGTATATTTTGTTTCACTTAGAAAAGTGATGTTTTGGATTGATAGTCCATGAATCAAGGTATAATATCAGTGGGGTACAAATAAATTATTATGCGATGGTATAACCGTAAGATATCAAGTATGACTTGTGACTTGGGGCATAAAGGTTTGTTGCAAAAATCCTGACATTATTGGAGACATTTTTCTCCTATGGTGGATGCAATGAGTTTTGTTTTGATCTGACAATATATGAAAACTTGAATGCATATAATGAATAAATATCATGTCTAGCTAGACAATATTGAAGGTTATATGAAAATTCTTGAAGCAATCAAGGTTTCTGAAAGATATAAAAGTTTCAAAGAAACTTTTTCAATAAAGCTTCAAGAATCATTATGTGGATTGAAATAATCAAGGAAGAAAGGGTACAAAAAATAACCCTAATTGTCCTTGCATTTTTATAAAAAGATCAGAATCTGAATTTGTTATAATAGTTATGTATCTTGATGACTTGAACAATATTACCACTCTTAAAAAGTTTTCAAAAGCTATTGAGTGTTTGAGAAGGGAATCTAAAATGAAAAGATTCTAGAAAGACAAAATTTTGTCTTGACCTACAGATTGAGAATTTCACAAACGAAATATTTGTCCATCAATCAACATACACAGAAATTTTTTGATGCGATTTTATATGGATAAATCACATTCATTGAGTACCCCGATGATTATGAGATCGCTTGACATAAATAAAGATCTATTTCGATCTCAAGAGAAGGATGAAGAACTTCTTAGTGATGAAACTCCATATATCAGTCAATTGGAGGCACTAATGAACCTTGCTATATACGATAAAATATTTTATAGTGAGTTTATTGACAAGATTATTCTCCTTCCCAATGAGAAGACATTGAAATGACATCAAGGACATATATGAAGTTATCCTACAAGACAACTAATTGCAAATGAAAGTGTCCACAAGATGATTGTTGCTATGAACAAGTTGAATGAGCAATTTACTTGCAACAACAAGGTCACGAATAGAGTGATTTTCAAGAATGTATTCGGCTAAGCTCAAAGGGTCATCATATCCATGAAATCAGAAAATGATATATAAGAATGAGTTCTATAATGCAACCTCTTCGTGAATGTGATTTGATCTCAAAGACACTGTCAATATCAACATTTGACAAGTTGATATATAAGATTGGATGACATCATCATAAGATATTAAGTGATGTTTCAATCAAGGGGAGTATAATACACGTTGCACTCTTTTTTCCTTGACTGAGGTTTTATCCCACTGGCTTTCTGCAAGGTTTTTAACGAGGCAACAAATTATGCGTATTAAAAGATATGTGTACTCTTTTTACTTCACTAATTTTTTTCCCATAGGGTTTTTCCTAGTCAGGTTTTAACAAGGCATATTATATATGGACATCAAGGGGGATTGTTATAAATCCATTGAATAGTGGATTGTTCATTTGGTATATTCATGAATTACCAAATTCATGTATGTATATTCCCTAGGTGATATGGCCCTCCCTTTTTTGATAACAATGTATCTACTAGTTTGGGCATTGAACATGGTGACCTTTGGAGTGATACTCAACCTATAAATTGAGATATCATTCACCATTGGAAGACACACTTGAATAAGAATAAAAGGCTTCTCCTTAATCTACTTCTCTTGTCTTTTTCTCTTTATACTTATACTGCTTTGAGCTTGATTTTATAACAAAAATATCATTTATGAAAATATAGTTCATTCAGAAGTGAGAATATCACTCATTTAAAGGCCAATAATTGTGAGTATCAATGTTTCAAGAAATGGCCTAGTGGTCTTCTAACCTTTACCCAATGATTCTCAAAGAAAGAACGTTGTGAAATTGGGTAAGAGATTCAAATCTTTGAAATGGAGAGATCGAGTGAGACTCTTAATTCTCTTATATTGTGCCCATTATTAAGTGTAGACTAGTTGGGTCGCCTCCGATGTCATGGACTTAGTTTTCTAGGGCCTAGCTAGATTTGTACCACAGAGTATCATAGATTGATTCGGAAATCAATTCTCGATGTTGGAGTAGGTTCCATGACTATGTCAAAGTATGAGGCCCCAATTTCATGAGCTCTCTAGGCATACTACTATGATTTTACCTACTCAGCATGAGAGGGTTTGTTGTTTTGTCTATGGTTTGAGGCTGCAATTGCAGATTGAGATAGAGTCTATGGCTTCCATGGGTAGATCATTTCTGGATGTCATGGATGATGTATGTACTATGGAGGAGCTCCATCATGAGGTCTAAGGGGGCAGCAATAAGAGGACTTGTTATTAGGGAAACTATAGTGGACTCAATTCCAAGGGAATGGATTTTTATGATACGCCTCACATGTGGTATTAGCAGGGTCATTCTAGTTGGCCTATTCAAGCATCACTATAGGCTTATGAGGCGAGAAGTACAGTTAGGGTGGTTCTAATGGTTATGAGGGTTCTAGGAGTTCATAATTGGGTTCTTTAGGCTGTGGTGGCCAATCTTCTCAGTGTTGGACTACTTGGGGTTATTTTGAGTATGGAGAGATATATAAATGGTCTAAAGAGCTTCTCTAGTGATGGATGACTACAAATGCTCCATATTTAGCTCGACTAGTTTTGGTGGTAACCACTCTAGCTAAAGGTTGTTCCCAAGGTCAAGACCAATATGGTTGACACTAGGGATCTCGAGGAGGAACCCAAGGAGGTAGTTCAGGTGGTAGATTGGATGCTCAGAGAAGAGGTGGATAGGGACACATATATATAGCTCCAGCAATTGTAGAGGTTGAGGCATCAGACGCTATAATCACAGGTACAATTCTATTATACAATCATCCTACATCATCTTTATTTGATCTAGGTTCTACTTTGTTGTATCTATTTGTTTATTATGTTTTTAATTGAGTATGTGTTTCGAGCCTTCATTAGTGTCATTGCATGTTTCAACCATTGTGGATGAGTTTTTAGTAGTGGATAGAGTGTATAAGTCTTATTTGGTGACTATCCTGGGTGTGACATTGGGGATGAACTTATTGTGTTAGATATGTTAAATTTTGATGTTACTTTGGGCATAGACTGGTTATCCCCCTATAGTGCAGTCTCAGATTGCTTTGCTAAGATTGTTACCTTATACGTGCCTGACAAGTGACATCTTTCAGGTGGTGTTGCAGGGCTCTTATAGTCACACATAAATTGGGTTGTCTTATATGTTCAGGTGTAGAGGTTGGTTGTTAGAAGGTGTCTCACTTGTTTCTTGTATGTGTGGGATGTTAGTAGAGAGGGCCCTAAAGTTGATTTAGTCCATATTGTGCGAGAGTTCATAGATGTGTTCCCTATTGATCAACCTGACCTTCCCCGAGAGCGTGATATTGTCTTTGCTATTGACCTTGAGCCACACACTCATCCTACTTTTATTTTTCCTTATCATATGCCCCCATAGAGCTTAAGAAGCTTACTGTTCAGCTTCAATAATTCTTAGGTAAAGGATTAATTCGGCTGAGTGTGTTGCCTTGGGGTGCCCCAGTTCTATTTGTGAAGAACACGGTAGGACTATGCGAAGGTGTATCAACTACAGGCAGTTGAACAAGAAGAAAATGAAGAAGAGGTATCACATGCCTTGTACTGCTAATTTGTTTGACCATCTTCATGGTGTCATTGTTTTTTCTAAGATTGATTTGAGATATGGTTACCATAACATAAGGATTAGGCCAGGGGCACCCCTACAACTGCATTTAGGACTCGTGTACAACCATTATGAGTTCCTAGTGATGTCTTTTGGGTTGACCAATACATGCATTCATGGACTTGATGACTTGTGTGTTGAAACTTTACATTGATTCCTTCATTATTGTGTTCATTGATAAATTTTTGGTATACTTAAGGAGCCGGGAGAAGCATGAAAAACATTTAAGAATTGTGCTCCTGACTTCGAGGGATCATCGATTTTATGCGAAGTTCTCAAAGTTCAAGTTTTAACATGAGTGTGTAGCATTCTTGAGGCACATGGTGTCTATGGATGACATTATTGTCGATCAGGTGAATATTGAGGCTATTCATCTGGGCTAGGTCCACCTCAATGACTAAGATTCAGAGCTTTATCGGATTAGTGGGTTATTACAGATTGCTTGTAGAGGTCTTCCCCTCTATTGCAACACTTTTGACCCGACTAACTCACCTTGATATTCCTTTTGAGTGGTAAAATAACTGTGAATTGAGCTTTTGTATGCTCGAGGAGTTGCTTACTGTTGGTCATGTTTTGACTTTAATGAAGGGTGAGGGCTTCATAGTGTATTGTGATGCATCTTCCATTGGTTTCAGGTGTGTACTAATGTAGTAGGGTCGTGTAATTACATATGCATCAAGGAAGATTAAGGTGCATGAGCGCAACTACCCCACTCATGATTTGGAGTTGGCGGTGGTAGTGTTTGTGTTTAAGATTTGGAGGCATTACATGTGTGTTATCCAATGAGAGATCTACACTAATCATAGGAGTGTGTAGTATATTATGAGCTAGAAAGACCTAAATTTGAGGCAACCTAGGTGGATTTAGCTCCTGAAGGACTATGACCTCTCTATTTTATACCATTCATGCAAGGCGAATGTGGAAGAGAACGCCTTGAGTCGGAAGGCAATAAGTTTAAGTAATCTATCATTACTTTCTTGTTTGGAGTGACCTTTGGATTTAGACATCAAATTTTTATCCAATAGGATGATTCGGCTCGATGTTTTGGATTCTAGGTGGGTTTTAGCCTTTGTTGGGTTCAAACGTCTCTTTCGGAGCAGATTTATGGCCATCAATTTAAGGATGATGCATATGTAGCTATTCGAGAGTGGGTTTTGTGAGGTGAGGCAAGGGAGTTCACCTTTGGTCCTGATGGTTTTTTTAGGCTTGATGGCGGTATTTATATTCTCGGAGTTTGAGATTTGATTCAGTTTATTCTTCATGAGACCCAATGTTCCAGATAGTCTATTGATTTGGGCACCGCAAAGATGTATCGTGATTTGTAGCAACATAATTAGTGTAGTGGCATAAGGAGAGATATTATGGACTATGTTTCCCATTGCTTATGTTGCCAGGAAGTGAAGGCCAAACATTTGAGGCCATGGACTTCGTCATGGGATTTCCTTAAACTTCTAGAGGTGTTGATAGCATTTGGTTCATTGTGGATTGATGGACCAAGTCAATACACTTCTTTCCCATTCAGTCTTCCTTCAGCGCCGAGAGGTTGGCCTGTGTCTACATTTCGGAGGTAGTTCACTGACATGGTGTCCCAGTATTCATTATTTCAGATTAGGGATCCCAGTTCACTTCCAACTTCTATATGACCTTTCAAGAAGAGTTGGGAAACACCGGCAATCCAAGCATATCTTTCCATCCGCAAACCAGCGGGCAACCAAAGTGTACTATTCTAGTTTTGGAGGATATGTTGTGGGTTTTGTATTGCACTTTCGAGGTCAGTGGACCTATCTTGGTCTTGACGGCATTTGCATATAACACCTGCTACCACTCAAATGTTCAGATGACCCTATTTGAGGCTTTATATGGTAGGCATTGTCGCAGTTTGGTTGGTTGGTTTGACTCTTTAGTGCCAGGCCTCGTGGTGACGATTTTCTTCTAGAGGCCTTGGGAATAATTTGAGTAATTCAAGATAGAATTAGGTCAACATAGAGCAAGCATAAGAGTTATGCTAATTGTATGCGCCGACCTTAGAAAATAGAGTTGGTGACCGAGTTCCTTCAAATTTTTCCCATGAAGGGCGTGATATGATTTGGGAGGTGGGAAAGCTTAGCCCTAGGTATATAAGGTCATTTGAGATTCTTCAGACTATTTGTTTTGTTGCTTATGAGTTGGCCCTACCTCCTACATTTTCACCTATCCAGATGGTTTTCCATGTATATTTGTTTTGCCAGTATGTTCTTGATGAGTCTTGTATGCTCCATTATGACTCAGTTTAGTTGGATGACCATTTGAACTTCGTAGAGGAGTTGGTTGCTATTTTTTTCCAGAGATGTGAACAAGTTGTGTTCGGAAGCCATTCATGTGTTGAAGGTCCAATCAAGGCATCGTTCATTTCAGAAGGCTACGTAGGAGACCGAGCATGAGATGCAAGAGCATTTTCCCTACTTGTTTGAGCATTGAAGTACTTCTTAATTCTTTACTTTCGATGATGAAATTCATTTTAGTAGTGGATGTTGTAATGACCCCCAAGTCATTTTCTCCTTATTGCATTCTTTTAGACATTTAGAAAATTCTTGTAGTGATCCCAAGTCATTTATGATTTGTTGGGACTGACAGTTTGGTCACATGGTTTGCGTTTGATTTTGTGCAAATTTCCATACTTTGGAGCTTTTGAAACTTGAATAGTTGACTTTGGTCAAAAATTCAGGTAGACAGCTTGAAAATGCAAATTTGACAATTTTGTTAGTTTCAAAACATTGAGTCAGTCTAGAAGGACCTTTAGTGCAGATCCCAAGGCTTTTAGGCTCATTTTGAGAAACCTTGTGGCTTATGGCTTAAAAGAATGTTTGGTCGTGGGACCCACTTTCAATTGAGACGACCTCGATTAGAAGTTTTAACATTTTTATTGAGTTTAAAGTATCAAATTTGATGGGGTAGTATATTTCATTTGCATGCACAAGGATTCCATACAAATCCTGAGCACCCCATTGGGGATTTTGAACTTTGGGGAACCAATTGATGTGCATTAACTAGTCCAGACTCCCATTACCCTTCGAGTTCACACACCTCAGGCCACGTTCGTGGTGACTAATGCTCGTGGTCACTTCTTTTGTGAGTTTTGTACCACATTTGCGGAGTCTTGTGGGTTTGGCCATTGCGTTCACGGGCCTTTTGTTGTGATCACATAGGACAAGGGGATGAAATATCACATTTTCGATGCTTTAGGGTTCTAAGCTTCCGGGATCATGGACTGGATCCTGTGTTCGCAGAGATCATTTAACTTGTCTTTTTAATGAAAACTAGTCGTGAATCATCCCAGTTTCAATATTTCAAACTTCAATTTTTGGAGCTAAGAGTCTCCAAATTGGTTGATTCATTGCGTTTCATTAGGATTGTGCATGGCGTTGTATTTGGATCACCATGAAGGCATGGAAAGCTCATTTTATATGTAATTTCTTATCCCAAGGGAATGCCAAAGTCTCTTGAATGGTGTTTTTATGATTATTTTGTTGCATGCAATATTTAGGGATGTTTCCGAGGTTGATGCTATTATTTTTTTGGGGAGGGACACAAGTTAGTAAGATATTTATGACCGATTGACAAAGTTAATTTTGGGATTCTCAGTGCGGGTCCCATAATTTTATTTTTGACTTGATTTAGGGCCTATCTCTAATTATTGTGATTTTAGTGTCTAAACATCTATATTGACACTATAATCATTTTTTTGGTAGCGTGGAGTGATTAGAGGTTGTTCGAAAAGGCAAAGCTTCATATTTTGAATTTGGAGCGTGCAGTCTACATTAAGGTACATTACAATTTACCATTCTTTAGATTGATATTGTAAATGTGAATTCATGTTGATTAGCTAGAATTGGGATGGGTTTGTAGTTTAATCATGTTTAATTATTAGAATTAATGCCTTAGGCGTATTTTGAGTTATTTTTGGGAGTTCAAGAATGCTTAGTGTTCTTGTGTTGCTTATATCTTGCCTTGTAGTTTTTGTGTTGTAGCTGTTGTGATTAGTGGTTGCGGGTTATTAGCCTTAGTCTAGGTGTAGGCTAGTGATTGTCTTAGAGATTCTCTGACGCCATTTGGGATGGCTTAGCTCCCTATAGACTGATATAGCATACTTGAGTGTAATAGTATGATTCTTAGGTAGGCGACAACTCAACTCATATGAACTATCACCCATAATTTCCCTTGTGTTTGACTCGAATGTGTTTGTTGGTGAATTTAACATTTATTTGGTTGTTTTAGATCATGTCTTGGATTGGGAGCTGGAGTGGGTCCCTGGTGACTATGAAGAAGGTTGTACTCTAAGGTGTGGTTCTGAATGTGTAAGAACAGTGGGTTTAGAGGGATTCAGAGTTCATAATCTATGGTTTAAGGTTCGTGTGAATACCAATCATCATGGGTTCGAGGCCCCTGTGTATCCTCTTTTAGCCACACTTTAAGGCTTTGGAATACATTCTTTAGTCACGGTTTGAGGACATAACACATCTCTATTAGCCTTAGTTAGAGTCCGAACACAGCTTTATTAGTCAGGTTTGAGTCCTAACTTTGTGATTCAATTGGGTTCTTAGGCTTCCTTTATCATAGTTTGAGTCTGTGGATGGCTTTGGTCGTTCAGGAATACTTCTGAAGCTTAACTAGTAGTTCCATAGCTCTTCTATGCACCCATCTAGCCTATAGGGGTCCATTTGGGTTATTTACTTCTAAATGTGCACGAGTGTACCTACTAGTCTTATGGAGTCCAATTATGTTATATTTAGATGTTTACTTTACTATTTGTTCTTTCCTTTACTCGTGTGCTTCATAGTTAGGATCTCTATTACCGTTTAGTTTTGTGACTTCTTTTTACTTTACCTTCTCGCTTTTATTATTGTCTTTACATTCCAAGCTAAATCGGCCTATGATGCCTACTGGGTACCTTTTGTTTTGATACTTATACTACATTCATCATCCATTCTTGTGATTGTAACACCTTAGGCATTGAAAAGGTTAATGTGAGTTGATAGGCAAGTCCACAAACCCAAAATGGACCATGAACTCTCCACGAAACCCTAAATGGTCCATTTAGGGCATCACTGGCCGTTTTGGGGAAGTGGTCTGGCCGTTTAAGGCTGTCAAGAATTTGGGTGATCTATACGGCTCCCTAAACGGCATGTTGTGACTTATAAGGACCATGTATGGATCTATATAGGTCACCCTGACAGCTTTTAAGTTAGGGCTATTTTAGTCTTTTCCCTGTGTGTTAGATAAGTAAGTATGTCATTTTAACCCACATTTGAAGTCCTATATAATTGATTATGTCCCGAAACTACCCATTCTAAATCATTCACCTAAATTCTAAATTTGACTCCAACGTTCATCCCCAAAATCCTCTCTAAAGCTAAGGAAGAAGAAGCTAGGGTTTAACTGAAGATCTTCAATTCACCATAGCTATTGGGCTTTGATCACTAAGGTACGTTATAATTCACCTATGGAGTCCTTTCATCTATAGTGTTCCCAAGATCTTCCAATTTTACAAACCTAGAATCTCAATTCAAAGTTAGGGTTTTATTCAATCTTCATGGGTGTCTTCTCAATTATGATTCAATTGATTGTTTTCTATCTTTTAATGCATGAATTGAGTAATTACATGATTTTGAGTTGAATTCATATGAACCATGCATGATCCATGAATTTTAGACTATTAATACATGGTTAAGTTTATGAACTTTGAATTACGAATTTATGAAGATATGCATATTTTTTATGAAATTGATGTAATGATTTGAGAATGCTTTGAGAGTAAAATATGAATGTTATTGTGAAAGGTTTTCTCATATACTTCTATGATCATGATTGTGAAAGGTTTTCTCACCTAAGGATTCATTAGGTTGAAAGGTTTTCTTACCTAAATTCAATCAAGATTAAGGAGCTATTCTAAATGACTTTAGCTTAGATTGGTTGCACCTTTCCATGGATGATGAAATGAATATATTTAATGATTATTCTATTGGATTTTCTCTTAGCACCGAGAGAATATTGAGATGGAGGCTCTTCTGTAGAGGTCGGGTCTCTAGTAGAAATCTCATTGTCCCTAACTACGTGCCCCCGTAGGTTGTCTTAAGTGACAAAACTAGTGGATCCATTGTCGCTTAGAGTCATGGTTCTTGGCATGTAAGCACAACTCTTTTCGATGTGAGATAGACACTGGATTCCATATGGTAAACTTCCAACAATAATGAACCAACGTTACTTTTAAAGTATCTCACTGTAACACCCCGGAAATTCTATGACTTAAGTTAGAGCCTCACCTTATGAATAATGACTTAAAAATATTCCAAAATGATGTTTCTAAGCCTAAAGTAATGCAATTGACTTGGTTTGGAAGAGTAAAAGTCTAAACGTCAAGAAACGACCACGAAGTCCGGAAACTAGAGAAGAATGTGCTCTAGTGTGTCCTTAGGTTTTGGACAGGTTTGGGAGTGTCGTATGATGGTATAATCTCATAAAAAGGTTTAAATTAGGTAAATATATGTTTAGGGTCCAAACGTCTGGGTACGACCCCCCAAGGACCACCCTAGGGGTCCTTGAGAAGGACCCAAAACTTGGACCCAAAAGCTGTCGAAACTACAGCAAACGACGAGACCAAGACTCACGGACAGTAGACTAGTCTACGGACCGTAAGTCATGGTCGTGAGCCCATACTTGGTAGTGGGATACTTGGCCCCCAAAAGGGAGCCTCAGTACCAAACGACGGATGACTAGTACGGTCAGTAACTCCACCTATGGTTCGTAGGTGGAGGGTTGTAAGTCCTAGCAGTTTTTAAGTTTTAGTTTTTTAGTTTAGGGGTCTTAGTTTTAGTTAGTTATTTAATTAAGGGTTAAGAGTGGTGGTTAGTTAACTAATTATCATTCTAAACCTAACTATAAGACCCTAACCCTAAGACTTTAACTCACACAACTGAACTCACAAGAACCCATTCTTCCTCAAAACTCTCTCAACTAAGAACCCAATTGAAGAAGAAGACCAAGGTTCATCTAGGGCAGCAAGGTTTCGATTTTTCTCCATCAGTTCTCAAGGAATTAACTAAGGTATGGTTGCTTGTCACTCTTGGGATTCCTTCCCCTGAATGTGATGTTATGTAATTCATGTTTGTATGATGATTCTACCCTAGGTTATGTATAATTTCTATGAAATTAGGGTTGAGTTTTTGAATGAAGCCTTGAAGGCTATGAAGGGACTATGTCAATTGCTTATATTGATGTTGATTTTGTTATTACTTCATGAATTACCTTGTGTTATGTATTGGTTATGAATTGTTTGGTAATTGAAGTATGAATGTCCCATGAAGGGCAAGAAGGTATGAAGGTTGGTTCTTCCTTGAACTCAAGTATGAAAGGTGAATTACTTAGATTGTAATGACGTTATACCTAATGTGTTGTTATGGTGTTGATGACCTAGTTTCCTCATCCTTAACCCTCTACACTTGAATTAGCTATGAAGTATGTATGTATGTTATGGTATGATTGCTATATGATTGAAAGGTAGTCCTCATGATTATAGTGTAATGTAAAGTGAAAGGTTTACTCGCTTGCTAAGTGTTTCAAAAGTGAAAGGATTGTTACTCACTTATGAACACATATGAGCTACTTAGTGGATCCACCTAGATAGCTATGTATGAATGGTTACACCTTAGGCAAGTGTTAACCCTCTCTTTTCGGTGTGGGAGTAGAACACCGGATTCGCTCTCATGGTCTATGTCGGTTATTGCAATATTTCCCTAATGTAAAAGTAAATGAAGGTATGAAAGGTGTGAACTCTTACTAGGGCTTTCTTAAGGGTTTCTACATAGTGTAAGGGAGGGTATGGGACTTCTCTTGCACATTGCACTTGTGGGATCCTAAGAGATGGTTGTAGTAGTGTTCTCTTATGATTATGATGATTATGACCTATTTATGTTGAAGCTATGTTATGTATGATCATTATGAATGTGGTAAGTTATGATGAAATATGGTCTTATGAATGTATGCATGAAGTAGGTTGCTTAATGTGATACTTGGCTTTGAATAGGGTTATGGGATTCTATTCTTTGCATTGCACTAGTATTGCTTGGGTTGTCTACATGTTGGGATGATATTATGTTGGTTTGGACTATGATACTTAATTTGTTTGCATATTGGATTTACTTGGCAAAAAGCATGTTTTGAATAAAATGTCCTTTTATGCATGTTTCAATGGTCTTTATGGATAGTAGCCATACTTAGTACGTGTGTTGTACTAACCCATATTCTCTCCCTTTTGCCCAAACATTTAGGTCCGTTGAGGATTCAATCTTACTTCTCAAGACACTTGGAGTTCCTTCCCCAAGTTGGTGAGACCTCAAGTCCGGGGACAAGACCCTATGATCTAGCTTCTATGTTTAGTTATTTGCTTATGTTGAAAGACATTGTTGTACTTCGCTATTCCAAAACTTCTTATTGTTGTAAGGGCTAAGTCCCATTTTCGATACTTCTATGTTTAGATGGTACATTGTGACGAAGTTAGATTTTGTTTTTCATATATGAAGTGAAGTTGAACTTCCAAAGTAAAAGTTTTAAATTTTCCGTGATTTTATTCTATTATTCGTGCTATGACGAATGCTAAGGGCTTGTATAAGACCTCTTCGAGGTCGAATACGCCGGTAACGACTAGGGGGTGCTCTCGGGTCGTTACACTCACAACTGTTTTAAAGATGATAAGCTTGCATTGACCATGATTATGTAACACCTCGGATTCAAGAAAGGGCAACATTTCAGTTTTCAAAATAATATGGTGTCATCCAACGGAGTCCGGCCACAGCTCATAGACTAAGCCACGGATCGTACGTTTGGTCCATGGATTGGCCACCCAAAAAGGCTCAGAAGACCACGAACCACGACCTTGACCAATGGACCGTCGTTGGGTCCACGGTCTATGGAGTAAGCTCTATAAAATCATGGCCTCAAATTCAACCTTTTGACGCCAAACGACGGACCAGCAGAATGGACCGTTGGTCAAACCACGGTCCGTTGGTCAGGCAGTCATTTTGGGTCAGCAGTTATTTCCCTAGGGGAAGTTGGGTCTTTTCCTAATTATTCTAGCCTAATACTATGTTGTTTTACCCTTCACCAAAACCCCTATATAAGTGTTTTAACTCTAGAATTTCCTAATTGAAAATTATTCTCTCAAATTTACAAAAGAAGAACAAGTCTTCCTCCCAAATATTTCTCTCTCTAGAAAATTTGAAGAAGAAGAAGGGTCCAAGCCTTGGTTTGCAAGTCAATTCTCCAATTCCTCCATTAAAGTTAAGCAATTGGCATTGAAGTATGATAGTTTTCATATACGGATTCCATCCATTCATGGAGTTCCCAAATTCTCCTATTTTCAAAGTTAGAATTGCCCAATTGAGTTAGGGTTTTCTTCTATGATATGGGTTCCTTTAATTATTGATTTAGTTGATCGATCTATGATATTTTATGCATGAATTGAGTTAATCTAATGATTTTATGATGAATCTCCATGAACCCATGTAATTCCCATGTTTTCCAAATTATGATTATATGATGTGGTTTTGGATTATGAATGCAGAGTTTATGCAAGTAAGCATGTTCCTATGAAATTTATGTAAATACTTTAAGGGTGCTTTGAGAGTGAAGTGGCAATGATGATGTTGTTGTTGTGTTGGTGAAAGGATTTTCTCATATACACATGAAAGTATGATTGTGAAAGGTTTTCTCACATAGTAAGGATTCTAAGGTTGAAAGGTCTTCTCACCTAAATGAATCAAATATTAAGATCTATCTTTATGAAATCTTGATTGGATTGGCAAGATGACATGCCATTCCATGGATAATAAGAACAAGTAAGAAAAAAACTATTCCGTAGGATTTACGCTTAGCACCGAGAGGATATAGAGATGGAAGCTCTCCTGTGAGTAGAGGCAAGGTTTCTAGAAGCAATCTTTGTATCCCTTACCTATGTGCCCCCATAGGATGATTGTCTAGATAGACATTAGCTAGTGGATCCACCTAAGCTAGAAGTTCATGGTCCTTACCTTGGCAAGTAGGACAACCCTTTTCGGTGTGGGAGACACCGGGGGATCATGTTATAGCTCACATGGTCTCTATGTCGGTTAAGGCTACTTCCGACAATAATAATGAACTAAGGTTACTTCAACAAGTATCTCACATGTGTTAAAGGTTTTAGAGATGTTAGCTTGCATTGACCATGTTTTATGACTTATGTTTTCTAACCCTTTTATACCAAGTTTTAGCTTGGTCATTTCATGTCATAAAATATCCTATTTTAGCATAATTTAAATGTTTATATGCATGGCTATTGTTGTTGCTCCCAAATGCACACGCAAGTGTACATGATCGCTCAAGTAATACAGTGACTCATTCGAGCCGAATTATCAAACCCTAAGGACTTTAAATCGACGAACAATAACTTTATTGTAACTAAAATAATTCACTTGTGTGACAGAAGGTTTTAGGAGTTTGTTTAAATTACTAATATTAAAACACTTACAGTAATTCACTAATTAATAAATGATTCAGTTGCAAAAAAGGATTTTACAATTTGAGAGAAGTTCCAGGTTGTAGCATGCACCGATTTCAAGCATAATAAAGATAATTCTAGCAATCGACAAATTATCCTTGTTATTGATTCACAAGGTTGAATTTACGATTATGGTCTCCCGACCTCTAATTGCCTACCACCATTGACAGTCTAACTACATCGTTGAGCAGGGATAAACATGAACCAATTGCAGAGCATTATGCTATCATCTTGTCTATTAACCAAATAAGGCATATAGGTATATTGCTATCCTATAGGCGAAACATCCTAAGATTTTACCCTATAATTAACACATCCCTCCCATTCATTGGTTTATCCCTCCATTCATCTTCCGAGCTCAAGAGTGGACAAAGAGTTTATTTTAATTTTGATTAGGCATCAAAATAGTAAAAACTAGAACATAAGAATAACTCATAAGAAAACCCGTCTCATGCTAGAGATAAACAATATTATACAATCAATCGTAGCTACAACTCTAGAATAAGGGAATTTAGCTACTCATAGGATGAATGATCATATAATAATGTTCAAAGATCATACAAGCGTTTACGGAAATGAAAGAGTAGAAGAAAAACCCTAGAGTTCGTCACAAAATTACCCAAGTCGTGTTCTCCTCGTTTTTTAAAAATTGAATAATTAATTAAAAAAACAACTGGACTATTTATAGGGTGGAATTAAACACGTGACCAAATCCTAGAGTCCAGGTTCATGACGCGGACTTGTTCCTTCACTTCACATTTTTAAAACTTCAAACCTCAACCACGACGCGCAAGAATCGTACACTCCACTGGTTTGTGCACTTCAGATGCCAAAATTCATCTCCCAGCTACGCGATGCGGAGATGCTCCCATTCGGGTATCAGAGTTGAGCGCAGAGATCGATTGGCCTGCCAGAGAGCTGACATTAGAAGACTGAGACCCACAGCACCAAGAAAGCTGGACGACCTTCCTTCCAAGCAACTATGACATAGATAGACAGATGCGGGTAAGCAGGTCTATGTACTTTTTTTTTATGGGTAAGGGATTTTCGAATTTTATTCTATAAAAATTCCAGTTTCATTTTTGACTCGACATAAAAGAATAAAGAAAATAGGAAAAAAGAGTACGGGGATATTTTGCCGAACATGTCTGGCATGTTAATGATGAAGAACTTGTGACTATTCCTTATGTCATCCATCTCACAAATGAACCTAGGCACTGATGTGAGGTTAAAGTTTGAACCAATGCTTTTTTCGAGAAAAGGTCCCCTCCTTCAATATCATGATTGGGTCTAAAAGGGCTATGATGAGCCCTTTTTGTGACTCGACTCAAATCCTCTCTTTTCCGCTTTCTAAGGAATGTCAAGCCTGTCTGTTTATGAATCCTCTGTTCATGGTGGAATGGATCGTTTCTGCCAACGAAATGAACGCGGAGCCCGTTCCGAATGCTTCTACGATCCGGAAGTTCTCTTGGAGCCTGTCATGTAAGGAATTTAGGTCAAAACTACACTCTTTCAACCGGTGCGGAGAAGGTACCCAGGGGACCAAACGAAAGGGCACTGAAAGGATTGATTAAGAAAAAAACTGGAAACAAGAGACCTGGTTTTTTTCGAAATCTCGTTTTTTCTTGTAAATTTCTCACATATACAAGCTCAAACTACAGCCAAGAGGGTGGAAGTCCAAAAGTCCTCTGAAAAAAGAGGACGACGGGGGAGAGGCTGAGGTTCTACCTCCCTTTAGATTTGCAAGTAAAAGTTGATTTCTATTATATAACTAGGGAGTGCTAGAGCCAAAAAAATGCATTCTTTAGTCAAGCAATGAGAAAGATTGACCAATCTCATCATATGCTATTTCATAATACTCTATCCGAGAGTTCTCAGTATTTATCAAATCTGTTCCTATCTAACGGAATGCTCTTATTCCGCAGCCTTTAGCACATAGCAGTCGACGCAGAAGAGAGAAAAACAAGCTCCCTAAGGTCGCACCTAAGATCCGTATCGCTATTTTGAAATAAAAAAAAAGGTTTATGGATGAAGTAATTGGAATGAAAGAAAGTCGAGACATTCAGAAAGAGAGTTATGGCATTTCGAGGATTATAATATGGTCCTATTGATTCAATCTTTATGCTTGGCACGGAACTCTTGTTTCGAGTGAAAGGGAGAGGACCCTTTCACTCGAGAACTCAAAGGGGGGAAAGAATTCTTCAACATAGTCACAAGAAGGTGGTTTCAAGCTTTTTGGCCATTTTTCCTTAGCAACTTCAACTTCCATTTTTCTTTTCTTATATGACTTCCTCGTTCGCTCATTTTTCTTGCTTTTAACCCTACAAACAGCTAATCATATTGGTTAGAGGAGACAAAATCAATTTACCCTAAAATGCAATTTAACAATATGGAATTAGCTCTCGAACTTAGCTAAATATATGAGATACATTGGTTATTAGGCGCATAAAGATCACCACCACACACTTAAAGCTTTGTTCGTCCTCAAACAACTCCACAATTTCATGCATATGACGACTCTACTACACTCCAAACTAAGGCATTCAAGTATAGGCCATAAAAACCACATAAGTTTCATAACAAGCAGGGTATTACAATGCAATCACAAGTATGTCTCGTTCAAAACTTTCTAGCCTCAAGAATTGACTCTACAACGCAGCAAACTCATGCATATTTCTCGATCATACAATCACAAAATTTACAAGTCCCTTATTGAACATGTGCCCTCACCACAAGAAAACACCTTGAGTCACTCTCACATATAGAAATTCAAACAATAATGGATGTAAGAGTCGAATTCCGCTCACTCTCCCAAAAGAATTCACATGCTATCAACAATGAACCATAAGCTTGCCCTTCGTGTACTGCGCCACTACTTTTAAGAATAAGGAAGTTCAAGATCAACTAGGTCTTCACGGGTTGTAATGCAGGCTAGGGGACAGGTAGGTACTATTTTTGGCTATGAATAGTGACTACATTCCTAAGCGATTTAATACACGACATTCTTCATTTTTTAACCTTTTTTAAACAACCTCATTGTTATTTGCCCCTCTTTTCTTTAATTAACTCTCTCATTTATGTTGCTCGACACTTTGTTGCAGGGTATTCACAATTTATTCATTCTTTAATTATTAATTTTTTATTTTAAACACTCTCACAATGAGCCATAAACTTTCTTAAGGACCAATGAGTCATGCTTTGGGGCTTCACACTCGCTCTTTCTTTTCCTTCATAATTGTCCGCCTAAAACGCTTAGGAGCTTTTGGATCAAATTTAAGGGCCATATAAGGAACGTGAATAAGCTTTATATTAGGCTACAAAAGAACAAGTCAAGGGCTCAAAGGGGTTAACTACGGATATAAATCATGGTGGGTCTAAAAGGAATATAAAACTAGGCTATCAAAGAAATGCTTATATCACTTCCTCATCTCCTTACCCTATATTTCGTTTTACAGACACACCGGGCAAGTTATAGACATCAATTAGTAGCACGGACTGCAGCAAACTTTACACACATGGCACATATTTAAATCAAGATTAATTACTTTGGACTCTTGCCCAAACAATAGCATGAATTCAGTTTAAGCATATGTCATTTTGAGTCACAAAAAAGAGCCTAGATGTCTCAACACACAGTCATCATTTAATTTCCATATTTCAACCTAGCCTCAATACAATTGCGTAGCCTTAGCAAGATGCTACCCTATAGAACCAATAACGAAAATTTCTTTTAAGACTGTCGTCATCCATCTATCATAAGGCAATGTGACTCTACTATGACGACTGACTCAACCCTAGAATGACAAAATCCTTTTTTTGTATGGTTCAATGGGACTATCTTTGGCCAAAGAACCGAAAAAAAACTTCCAAGGAACCCAAAACAAAATAAACAAAAAAATAGCAAAATAATGTATTTACATAGATATGTCACCCCACCCCACACTTAATGATGCAGCATTGTCCCTAGTGCGACACATATAGCAAAATAAATACAAAGTAGGGCGGGTACTTCCCTGATTACTCGTCCATGCCATCATCACCTATGATCCCTGCAAGAGCCAAAAGTTTAGCCTCCTCCTCTTCAAAATCGGATTCAATATCCGACATTGTCCTCATCTTGTCCTTATCAGTGGGGACATCATCCCATATGGGCTCCAAAATCTCAGGACCCAAACCGAGTACTGCTTTGGCATGTTCATTGAGAGGGTACCTTTGTTCGATGTCACTCAACTGCTCCTCAGCGAAAGCCTGACACCCGTTTTTATGGCGCAACATTTCTAGCCCATACATGTGGGCCATAATCAGGTCATCTCTCTTGTTGCGCTCTGTTGTTGTAAGGGTGGCCCCATGAGCATTTTTAGGCCCCTTTGTTTTCGTGACATCTAAAGGCGTTGTGAAAAGGGGCGCTATGTAATCTACGCTCTCCTCTGGCACTCCTTCCGTTCTACACAAACTTGTGATCAATCCCCCAAATGCATACCTTCTACCATTGTGCACTCTAGCTTTCCTCATGGTAGACTTTAACACCGCTCCCACATTGATAGGCACATCCTTCATCAGAGCATGGACCAAACACACTCTATCTTGGGTCACTTCAGTGAAATGCAAGCCCGGGATCAGGCAATTCTTGACAATTTTAAGCCACGCCCTTGCTTCCTGATTTATGTGGGCATATGGATAGGTCTGATGGTAGCCGCAATGCTCATGCCTAATCCACTTAGTGGTGGACTGTACTACACACAAAGTGTGTCGAATATTTTGATATGGAGGGCTAATGTTTAACGCAAGTCAGAACATTCGAAAGAACTTCTGCAGTGCCCAATAAATGATTAATGGCCAAGGGTGTGAGCGAAACCTTCACGCCACGCACTGTCACAAAATAAGACCGAGCATCGGGTAGCCAATATACATAAAATTCCCGAACCAGACTCACATTGCACTCCATAGGATCTTGGAAGATGAATCTCATATGCAATTCTTCCAGGTGGCGCATGATTTGAGGAAAATCCCTCTCCAAGTGAACATCGTCAATTACCACATCAGAAAAATATTTGGCTTTTATGTGTGTTTGTACCACTTTTTTCCCTCAAAAGCAATTGCGTTGATACCATAGTGTTGGGTTTGACCTCTTGGGACTGCAGGTGCTGGAGGGATGGTTGTTCCAGTCCTCACCCTCTTACGGTTGCTAGAAGCAGCTGCTGTGCCTGCTCTTCTGTTAGTTCCAAACATAATATCCTGCAATAACAACATTGATAATTTCAGTCACTAAGAAACAATCAACCAGACGCACCCCAAACTCATTGGAACACATATCTCACAAACAACAAGGTACTCAGACTTCCCTTTGTCATTACAAACACTTTATTTGCAAGCCCATAGCACTTGAATCACCAAATCCCCCACGTTAATTTGATTCTACTCAAGAATTCAAACCAAATTTTCAATATTGGTCAATCTTTCCCCTCAAAACATGTATTACTCAAGACTTCACACAACCCAAAAAACAAAAATTCACCCAATTTACTTTCAAGTCCAAGCAGAATCATTCAATCAAAGAAAGACTCAGTTCTTTAACATAGTATCATGTTTTCACAAAGTGTAATCAACTTCAAGAATCTAACCCATTAAAAGCATCACATACATGAACTTACATCAATGATTCACCCCAAAGAGAGAAGAAAAGAAGTGAGAAATATACCTTGAGTGCTTAGAATGAAGAAAGTTGAAGAACCTGCAAAGGAATTTTAACTTCGCAACATGAATTGATTTGGAAGAAAGTGTTAGGGTTAGAGAGAGAAATTTATTTCAATTTCTTGAGAGAATGGAGATTATGGGGCGTTTTTGGGATAAAAAGGGGATGGGGGTCGGGTTTTAATGGGGTAGTCGGGTAAGACCTAACTTTTTAATGGAAAAGCAAAAAAAAATCTTACCAGGTCCACGACGCGGAGTTGTCGCGGACAAAACTTGTAATTTTATTTTTCTTCACCTTGGGTGAGATTTGCTTAGCAGAACCAAGTCTGTGACGCGGAGATGTCGCGGACTCCACTATTTCTTGCATCATCATCATCGTATCCTGCAGCACCAAGTCCGTGACACGGAGATGTGGCGAACTCCTTCGTTTCTCTTTTTTTTGTTACACTTGGCTAAAATTTAAATTACAACCTAAATATACAAAATAAACTAAACCAACCCAAAACTATAAAAAAAAATTAAATGAACTACAAAAAGAAAAAAAAATCACTTGTGTACAAGGTCACGGATTGCTTTTCGTGTAGCGCTTGCTTTAACGTCGTGGCACGACTCAGCCTCCTGATCATTCGTTGTTCAGCTCAAGCACATCTTCTTCACGATCTACCTCATGTTTGAAGTAATGCTTCACCCTTTGTCCATTCACTAGAAACGTGGAATGTTTACCTTCGTTCTATAATTCTACAGCTCCATGGTTGGTGCGCACAACCTCAAACGGTCCACTCCACTTTGACTTCATCTTATCGGGAAACAACCTCAATCTAGAATTGAACAACAATACATTTTAGTCAGGCTCAAAGACTCATGATATGATATCCTTATCATGCCAACGCTTTGTCCTCTGCTTATAGAGTTTCGCATTCTCATAAGCATGGAGTCTGAAATCTTCCAATTCATGTAGCTGGCCTATGCGTTTTCTCCTGGCTAAATCTAGATCCAGATTCAACTTCTATATTTCCCAATAAGCGTGATGTTCTAACTCAATTGGGTGGTGGCACATTTTACCAAACATCATGTAATAGGCGGAGGTCCCTATTGGCGTCTTATAAGGTGTCATGTATGCCCATCATGCATCATCTAGCTTCATCGCCCAATCCTTTCTTTGGGCATTCACTGTTTTCTGTAGAATTTGCTTCACCTCATAGTTTGACACTTCCACCTGTCCGCTTTTTGTGGGTGATAAGTCGTAGCCACCTTGTGATAGACCCCGTACTTACCCAAGAAATTTTTTGCCAATTGATTGATGAAATACTTCCCTCCATCACTAATTATTGCTCTTGGAGTCCCAAACTGAGTGAAGATGTGTTTCTTTAAAAACTTAAGCACCACTTTGGCATCGTTTGTAGGTAGAGCTACTGCCTCCACCCAAGGATATACTGATTACCATTGGATGGTGGTAAAGGTCCCGTGAAATCTATCCCCTAGACATCAAATATTTCGACCTACAAGATGTTGTGCATTGGCATCTCATGTTGTCTGGAAATAGTTCCCATCATTTGGCATTGATCACAGCTCTTCACGTAACATGTAGCATCTTTGAACAAAGTAGGCCAGAAAAAACCTGATTGGAGCACTTTATGGGCAGTGTGCTCACCTCCATGATGACCATCATATGCAGACGAGTGGCAACTATCCATCACTTGTCTCATCTCAGACTCAAGTGCACACCTCTTTATCATTTTGTCAGGTCCCTGCTTTAATAGATAAGGCTCATCCCATATGTATAAACGAGCATCATAAGTAAGCCTCTTCTTTTGCAAGGTAGTTGCACCAGGTGGAAACACTCCGCTCACCAAGTAGTTGACAATATCCACATACCATGGTAATTCATCTACCTCTAAAGACAATAATTGTTCATCAAGAAAGTCTTCCCGAATTTGACTTTGCTAATCAACATGCGACGAACTCTCCAAACTGGAAAAGTGATCTATAATTCAATTTTCAGAACCCTTTCAATCCTTGATCTCTATGTCGAACTCTTGCAGCAGCAAAATCCATCTAATCAATCGCGACTTTGTATCCTTCTTATTGAAGAGGTACCTGGTAGCTGCATGATCAGTATAAATAACTTTAGTTCCTACTAGGTAAGATCTGAACTTGTCGAAGGCATAGACCAAGGCCAGCATTTCCCTCTCGGTCACTATGTAGTTGGCTTGAGTTGCATCTATTGTTTTGCTTGCATAGTAGATAGAGTGAAACACTTTCTCCTTTCTTTGCCCTAAAACTTCCCCTACAGCCACATCACTTGCATCACACATCAGCTCGAAAGGAAACTCCCAATTTGGAGAAGTCAAGATTGGAGCTTCTATCAGACTCTTCTTCAAAGCCTCAAAAGCTCTAATACACTGATTATCGAAGACAAATTTCACCTCCTTCTCTAGTATACTGCACATAGGTCTAGCAGTCTTAGAGAAATCCTTAATAAATCTTCTGTAGAACCCAGCATGACCAAGAAAGCTTCTTACCCATTAATAGAGATTGGAGGGGGTAACATTTCAATGACATCTACTTTTGCACGATCAACTTCCAGCCCTTGTTTTGAAACCTTATGGTACAGTACAATCCCCTCTTTTACTAGAAAATGACATTTTTCCCAATTCAGGACAAGATTCGTTTCCTCACATCTGGTAAGCACCTTGTCAAAATTTCTAGACACCTATCAAAAGACTCCGCAAAGACTGAGAAGCCATCCATGAATATCTCCACAAAATCTTCGACCATATCATGAAAAATGGCCATCATGCATCCACAACCCAAACGGCATTCGCTTGAAGTCAAATGTCCCATACGAACAAGTGAATGTAGTTTTTTCTTGATCTTCTGGCGCAATCACAATTTGATTCTATCTTGAATAGTTATACAGGAAACAATAATACTTTTGCCCATAATGAAAGGAATTGGATAATGGCCCTCTTCTAGTGGCTTCATTTAAATTTCTGTAATTCGTGCATATGTGTCACCCTATCACCGTCCTGGTTGGAATCAGCTCATTCTTTTCATTTGTAATTGTTTTCATGCCTCCTTTTTTCGGCACACACTGAACCAGGGTGACCCACTTGCTATCAGAAATGGTGTACACAATTCCTGCATCTAACCATTTGATAACCTCTTTGCGCACCACATATTTCATCACTGGATTTAATTTGCGTTGAGGTTGTGCACTTGCCTTGTGGACCTCCTCCATGAATATCTTGTGCATACACAAGGTTAGGTTGATGCATGTATGTCAGCCATCTGCCAACCTATGGCCATTTTTCTCCTCTTCAATACATTCAAAGAGGCTTCAACATGTATTTCAGACAAAGCAGGAGAAAGAATTATGGGCAACGTTTCATTGGCACATAAAAAAGCATACCTGAGATGAGAGGGAAGAGCTTTCAACTCCAACTTCGGGGCTTCCTCAATTGACGGCTTGGAAGGGGGTCTCAAGACTCTACTTAATGGTTCCACACGCGTACGTAGCATACTCACATTGGGCACATCTAGAATACTAGCCAGCTGTCAAGACCCAGGGGTACCCCCTAGATGTAACAAGGCATATAGAACCCCGAAAGGCTCCATGTAAGCCACTTAGCATATCATAACATAAGAATAAAACAATAAAGAGTAAAACACATTTCAAGTCCGAAATTTTCATAAACGAAAGGGGAAGTCTAGAGTTGTCTCAACATATATTCGAAGTAAAAAGGGACACAACCCATACAACATGGTTCGAAAAGGAAATACAAGAAAGGGACTACAATGAGATAACATCCGTCCTCGAATCATGAGGACTCACCAACAAACTAGGAGAATAAGCAAATCCAAGCTTTAGCCACAACAATGATCACCTTGAGAATCGGACCCTACACTTGGGGAAAATGTAGGAAAAGTATGTGTTAGTACAAAAATGCACTAAGTATGATGCCATGCATAAAGACCTTGAAAACATGCTAAAAGGGACATTTCATTTGAATGCATGCAATTTACTAAGTTAAAATATCATTTTGAAGATAATGGAAAAGCATAAGTCATAAACATAATCAATGCATAGATCATCATAACATAAGAGGAACATATCATAAATACCCTCAAAGCATACTTGTGCAATGCATGAATAAGACCCCATAAATCTCACCCATGCTAAGTAAAGCTTCTTGAGTAACCATAGTTCATAATTCATATTGTTGTTGTCATAGTGGCAATAAGCCTTAACCAACATGAGACCATGTGAGCTAAACATGGAATCCGGTGACTCCCACACCGAAAAGGGTTTCTCTACTTGCCTAAGGTAGAACCATACTCTTATCTTAGGTGGATCCACTAGCTAAATACCTATGAGGGCACATAGTTTATGGGATAAGGAAATTGTTACTAGAAACCCGACCTCTACTAATCGAAGAGCTTCCATTTCATGAGACCTCTTCTAGAAACCCGACATCTACTAGAGGGAGAGCTTCCATCTCATTGTCAATATCCACTCGGTGCTAAGCATTAATTCCCACGGAGTACATATTAAGTCTTGACTTAAGTTCATATTCATGGAAGAATGTCTTGACACTCAATCCAACATAATTCATAATATAGCTCATAGATCATGCGTGAGAATAACCTTTCACCATCCATGTCTTCATATAGATTCTATAAGTGAGAAAGCCTTTCAACCCTAGAATCATCATATTGTGAGAAAACATTTCACATCATATCATACTCATGCATAAGTGTGTATATGAGAATAACCTTTCAACAACACAACAACTAGATCATAATCATACTCACTTCACTCTCAAAGTGTTCTTAAAGCATATACAAGGATTTCATAAAAACATGCATGACGTCATAATTTCCCCTTTCAAGGATCAAATCTCATATCAAGTCAACACATCTATAATTCACTACATTAGACATGGATATTAACACAACTCAAGTAACCCAATTACTATAAGCATAATCCCATAATATCCTTCTTTCATCAACACACCCACATCATAAGATCATAATTAAGGAATATGGGGATTTCATGGGTTCTTGGGGATTTCAACATAAAAACCATAATAAATCATCAATTCAATCATAATATAAAGTAACTGAATCATTAGAATCATTTTTGAAAGGAACTCATGACTTTGGAATCAAACCCTAGCTTTTAGGGATTTCTATCTTTGAAATTGGGATTTTGAAGAGGCACCATGGATGAAGAGCTACCATACCTTAGCAATGAAACCCAATGAACTTTAGTAGAAGACCTTTCTCCTTGAACCCTAGCTCCAATTTCCTTCTTCTTCTTCCTTGAAGTTCTAGAGAGAGAATATTTGGAAAGGATGAAGTTTTGGGAATATTTTTGGGTTTTAGAAATAATGAGGTGAATGACTTAATTTAGGGGTCTAGAGACCTTATACAGTTAGTCTAAATTAGGATAAAACGTCACTTAATATTAATTAAAACCAAAAAACCCCAAAGTGCCCCTAAACTAACTCCTCAAAACAATTCCCAAGTTACCACCCACGACCCACCACTGACGGACCGTGGTTGGACCTACGGCCCATACTGGTGAACCATGGTTTGGTACTAGGACTTGGTTTTTGGGACCCTAGCCCACGAATCCTAACCCACGGAGTGTGTACTGACCAACGGGGCATAGGTCCCTTCCATTGGTCACTGTCCAGGCAGCTTTTTAGAGGTCTTCCTCAAGGACCCATGGTTGGTCCTTGGGGGTCGTACCTTGACGTTCTAACACGAAACCCTTTAATTTTAAGTATGGGGAGTTACATTCATGACTCTAACCCTCACGTTAAGCTCTGGTTTAACCTACTAATTTCCAGAGTGTTACAATATCTCCCCCTAGACACTTCACGAAAATAAAGACTCAAGACTAGCAGCCCATCATGCATGAAACATTAAAATAATGCACAATTCAAAGGAGGAAACATCAACTCCATATCAACATAATCAATGCATCACGAGGGAGTTGGAATTACATCTAACAACTCATTATGCATGAAAACTCAACATTTCTCATATACATAGGAGGAACTACCTTCTCCAACTAAAAGCATGCTCAACATAATTTCATGGAGCCTTTATGCAACATATTTTCAAAAAGAACAACTAAGCATGTTCAACAATTAATCTCATGAAGCATATAGGCAACTCTTACTCAATGCACAACAACATAAGGAAAATTAATCATGAAAACTCATTTTCTTACTAAACATGAATTTCTCAAGAACATGCATAACATAAGTAAATCATGGAAAACACATATAACATACATGACTCCCAAAATAAGAAAACTGAAGAGGAACTACTTACCTCAAGCTTGAATAGGAGTAGAAGGAAAGAGATGAGGATATCAGGACTTAGTATCGGCCTTGGCCTCCCAAGTAGCACCCTCAACTAAGTGATTTATCCATAAAACCTTCACGGAAGCTATTTCCTTGTTTCTCAATCTCTTGACTTGCCGGTTTAAGATCTCTATCGGAACCTCTTTATATGAAAGACTTTCGTCAACTCCCAACCCTTCTAGGGAATAATGGATGTCGGATCTCCAATACACTTCTTAAGCATAGAAACATGACATACCGGATGAACTGGAGCCATCACATTTGGCAAATCCAACTCTTAGGCAACTTTCCCAATACGTTTCAAAATTTGGTATGGGCCTACATATCGGGGACTATGTTTCCCTTTCTTGCCAAATCTCATCACACCCTTCATGGGTAATATTTTCAAATAAACCTAATCGTTAACTTCAAATTCTAGATCCCTTCTTCTCACATCGGCATAAGACTTTTGTCTGCTTTGAGTCTTTCTCAACCTCTCTTTAATATGCCAAACTTTCTCAATGGCTTCATAAACTAGCTCGGGACCTATCAAAGCAACTTCGCCCACCTCAAACCAACCAATCGAAGACCTACATCTCCTACCATACAAGGCTTCAAAAGGGGAGCCATACCGATACTTGAATGATAGTTATTATTGTAGGCAAACTCTATTAATGGCAAGTGGTCATCCCAATTACCCTTGAAGTTTATAACACATTCCCTTAACATATCCTCCAATATTTGGATGGTACGCTCCGCTTGCCCATCGGTTTGGGGATGAAAAGTCGTGCTAAGCTTAACCTTAGTACCAAGCCCTTTTTGGAATGACTTCCAAAAGGGAGAAGTAAATTGAGTGCCCCGATCGGAAATAATAGATAGAGGAACTCCATGAAATTTAACCATTTCCCTTATATACAACTTAGGATAGTCTTCCGCAAAAAAAAAAAACCTTGATGGGAATAAAGTGGGATGATTTTGTCATCCGATCTATAATGACCCATATAGAATCATGTTGTCTCCGTGTGCGGGGTAAATCGAAAATAAAGTCCATGTTCACAACTTCCCACTTCCAAGTGGGAATACTTGAATCTTGGGATAAGACTCCCGGCCTTTGATGCTCAACCTTAACTTATTGACAATTAGGACATTTGGTTACAAATACCGCAATATCTTTCTTCACACCATTCCACCAATAGACTTCATGTAGATCATAGTACATCTTGGTGGCTCCCGGGTGAATAGAATACCGAGAACTATGAGCTTCCTCGAAAATTTGTTCCCTCAAACCATCAATATTTGGAACACATAACCGACCTTGGTACCTAAGCACCCCATTTCCCCCTTGGGAGAAAGCCTCAACGGACTTCTTAAGTACCGACTCTATCAACTCAACTAATATATGATCAAGGCCTTGTTTAGACTTCACATCCATCACAAAAGATGATTCAAAACCATTATGGACCATGACACCACCCTTGGCGAAATCCATTTATTGAACACCTAGTCGGGCCAACATATGCACATCATGAACCAACTCTTTCTTTTCATCCTCTACATAAGCTACACTACCCATGGACAATCTACTTAGTGCATCTGCTACCACATTAGCTTTGCCTGGGTGATAAAGGACACTCATATCATAATCCTTGAAGAGTTCAAGCCACCTTCTTTGGCGAAGATTCAATTCATTTTGACTAAACACATATTGTAGACTCTTGTGATCGGTGAAGACATCTACATGGACCCCATACAAATAATGCCTCAATATTTTCAAGGCAAACTCAACCGCCACTAACTCAAGGTTATGGGTAGAATAATTCTTCTCATGGACTTTATATTGACCTGAAGCATAGGCAATCACATTACCATTTTGCATAAGCACACATCCCAACCCAACTCTAGAGGCATCACAATGCACCACAAAACCATCAGTACCTTCCGGTAAGGTCAACACCGAAGCGGAAGTAAGTCTATCTTTCAACTCTTGGAAACTTTTCTCACAAACTTCCGACCATACGAACTTGGCCTTCTTTTGGGTCAAAGTCGTCAAATGAGAAGCAATGGAAGAAAATCCCTCAACAAACCTCCTATAGTAACTGGCCAAACTCAAAAAGCTTCTAATGTAGGAAGAAGTTAGAGGTCTAGGCCAACTCTTGACCGCATCCATCTTCTTAGGATCTACCTCAATACCCTTGCTTGACATAATATGACCAAGGAAAGCTACAGATTGTAACCAAAATTCACACTTGCTAAACTTTGCAAAAAATTGTTGGTCCTTAAGAACTTGCAACACAATTCTCAAATGGTCCACATGTTCATTCTCACTCCTTGAATAGATCAAAATATCATCGATAAACACAATCACAAACATGTCTAGGTATTGCCTAAACACTCTATTCATCAAGTCCATAAACATCGTCGAAGCATTAGTCAACCCAAACGACATTACTAGGAATTCATAATGACCATATCGAGTTCGGAGAGCTGTCTTGGGAATATCAACCCCTCTCACCCTCAACTGGTGGTAACCCAAACGAAGATCAATCTTAGAGAAATAACCAGCCCCTTGAAGTTGGTCAAACAAGTCATCAATTCTCGAAAGAGGATATTTATTCTTGATGGTCACTTTATTCAATTGACAATAATCAATGGACATTCGAAGAGACCCATTTTTCCTTCTAAAAAACAAACTGGAGTACCCCATGGAGAGATACTTGGTCAGATGAGGCCCTTATCTAGCGAATCCTTTAGTTGCTCTTTCAACTCTTTTAACTCGGCCAGAGCCATTCTATAAGGAGGAATAGAGATAGGTTGCGTATTTGGTAAAAGGTCAATACAAAAATCTATTTCTCGCTCGGGAGGAATACCTAGCAAATCATTGGGGAAAACTTTCGGGAACTCATTAACTACCGGAACCGACTCTAGAGAAGGGGTTTCGGAATCCATATCCCTCACCCTAACAAAATAGTAAAAGCAACCTTTCGAGATCATCTTTCTAGCTTTAAAATAGGACACAAATTGACCTCTAGGCATAGAATTTCCCCCCTTCCACTCTAAGATAGGATCATTTGGAAATTGGAATCTAACCACCCGATTTCTACAATCAATAGAGGCATAACATGCATGCAACCAATCCATACCAAGAATCACATCAAAGTCTAACATGTCAAGCTCTACCAAGTCAACAAGAGTAACTCTATGAGACAAGGAAACGAGATATCTTCTATAAACCCTCTTAGCCACCATAGAATCACCAACTGGGGTAAAGACCGAAAAAGGTTCTAATAAAACTTTGGGAGCATATGAAACTTCATGGACACATAAGGTGTCACAAAGGACAAAGTAGCACCGGGATCTAACAAGGAATATACATCAATAAGAAAGACTTTTAACATACCAGTCACCACATCCGGGGAGCTTTCTTGGTCACCTCGGGATTGCAGAGCATAAAAGCGGTTTTGCTTTGGGGCATTGGAGTTTGAACCGCTTGGAGGAGCTTGTTTGCCTCTCTTCCTTTAGCCGCAAGTGTTGGACAATCTCTCATCTTTTGTCCACTCTTCCCACAACTAAAACACCCATTTGTGCCAACTAGGCACTTACCATCATGCTTTCTTCCACGCTTTGCACAATTAGGCCTATTCGCATAAGAGCCACTACTATTACCTCCTTGAGGTTTAGGGTTAGACACCCTATCCTTGTTGACCCTTGGGGGAGCACTAGAGGAAACTTGATTGGAAAACCTTTGTTTGAACCTTGGCCAACCTTGTCCATCGGACCTAGCATTGGAGAAGTTCCCATCACCGGTTCTAGCTCTTTTCACCTCTCTATTCCTTTCCTTGAGTTTTGAATCCTCAATTTTTTTAACGTACACCATAAGCCTTAAGATATCCATGTCATGATGGAGCATTGTCGTACGACATTCTTTTTCTACCAAGTCGAAAATGCCCGTCAAAAACCTACTCATTTTATCCCTCGAATCCGCCACCATAGTTGGAGCATACTTGGACAATTGAGTGAACTTTAGGCCATACTCATTCACACTCATACTTCCTTGATGAAAGTTAATGAACTCTTCCACATTAGCTTCCCTCAACTCTCAGGGAAAGAACCTATTAAGAAATGCCGATTTAAACGATTCCCATTCTACCGGGCCCGCTCATACGGGTCTCTCACCCTTCCACTGATCATACCATACTTGAGCTACATCTTTTAGTTGGTAGGCGGCTAACTCCGCCTTCTCTTCTGAAGATACCCGCATAATAGCAAGCACTTTATAAACCTCATCAATGAACCTTTGAGGATCCTCTTCAACTTTGGAGCCATGAAATTCGGGAAGGTTCATTCGAGAAAAATCCCTAACCCTTGAAGTTGTCGAATTCACATTAGGACTCACATAAGTCTCAACATCTCTATTGGCTTGAGCTACCAAACCTTTACCAACATTTGAAAATCCAACCTAACCTCCACATTCGACATAGCTGAAGGATCAATCGGAGCTTGAGGAGGAGCTCCATAATTCACATTGTCATCCTCCATCCTTCTAGCATTAGTCCTTCATGTATTCATATCCTGAAGACACAAGAGATAGATTAGGAGAAGGACAATATAGAATTAAACTCTACAGCACGACTTAAGAGTAATGAAAGAAGAGAAATTTTCAAAACATCTTATAGCCTCTCATTCATAAGTGTGGCGCGCTTTACACTCATGAACAAGACTCTACTAGACGTGGCATATGAGACATCATCCTAGAATCATTCTAAACCATGTGCTCTGATTACCAAATTTGTCATGGCCTAGGGGTACCCCCTAGAAGTAACAAGGCACATAGAACCCCGAAAGGCTCTATGTAAGCCACTTAGCATATCATAACATAAGAATAGAACAATAAAGAGTAAAACACATTTCAAGTCCAAAATTTTCATAAATGAAAACAGAAGTCTAGACTTGTCGCAACATAGCCATCTATCACAATATTTGAAGTAAACTGGGACACAACCCATACAACATAGTCTGAAAAGGAAATACAAGAAAGGGACTACAGTGAGATAACATCCGTCCTCGAATCATGAGGACTCACCAACAAGATAGGAGAATAAGCAAATCCAAGCTTTAGCCACAATTTAGATCACCTTCAGAACCGGACCCTACACTTGGGAAAATGTAGGAAAAGTAGGCGTTAGTACTACGTATGATAGCCATTCATAAAAACTTGAAAAGATGCTAAAAGGGATATTTCATTTGAATGCATGCAATTTACTAAGTTAAAATATCATTTTGAAGATAGTGGAAAAGCATAAGTCATAAACATAATTAATGCATAGATCATCATAACATAAGAGGAACATATCATAAATACCCTCAAATCATACTTGTGCAATGCATGAATAAGACCCCATAACTCTCACCCATGCTAAGTAAAGCTTCTTGAGTAACCATAGTCCATAATTCATATTTGTGTTCATATTGGTGTTGTCATAGTGGGAATAAGCCTTAACTGACATGAAACCATGGGAGATAAACATGGAATCCGGTGACTCCCACACCGAAAAGGGTTGCTCTACTTGCCTAAGGTAGAACCATACTCTTATCTTAGGTGGATCCACTAGCTAAATACCTATGAGGGCACATAGTTTATGGGATAAGGAGATTGTTACTAGAAACCCGACCTCTACTAACGGAAGAGCTTCCATCTCATGAGACCTCTTCTAGAAACCCGACCTCTACTAGAGGGAGAGCTTCCATCTCATTGTCAATATCCACTCGGTGCTAAGCATTAATTCCCACTGAGTACATATTAAGTCTTGACTTAAGTTCATATTCATGGAAGAATGTCTTGACACTCAATCCACCATAATTCATAAGATAGCTCATAGATCATGCGTAAGTAAGCTTTCACCGTCCATGTCTTCATATAGATTCTATAAATGAGAAAGCCTTTCAACCCTAGATTCATCATATTGTGAGAAAACCTTTCACATCATATCATATTCATGCATAAGTGTGTATATGAGAATAACCTTTCAACAACACAACAACTAGATCAGAATCATATTCACTTCACTCTCTAAGTGTTCTTAAAGCATATACAAGGATTTCATAAAACATGCATAATATCATAATTTACCCTTTCAAGGATCAAAGCTCATATCAAGTCAACACATCTAGAATTCACTACATTAGATATGGATATTAACATAACTCAAGTAACCCAATTACTATGAGCATAATCCAATATTATCCTTTTTTTCATCAAAACACCCACATCATAAGATCATAATTAGGGAATATGGGGATTTCATGGGTTCTTGGGGGTTTCAACATACAAACCATAATAAATCATCAATTCAATCATAATATAAAATAATTCAATTATTAGAATCATTTTCGAAAGGAACGCATGACTTTGGAATCAAACCCTAGCTTTTAGGGATTTCTATCTTTGAAATTGGGATTTTGAAAGGGCACCATGGATGAAGAGCTACCATACCTTAGCAATGAAACCCAATGAATTTGAGTAGAAGACCTTGCTCCTTGAACCTTTTCTCCAACTTTCTTCTTCTTCTTCCTTGAAGTTCTAGAGAGAGAATATTTGGAGAGGAAGAAGTTTTGGGAATATTTTTAGGTTTTAGAAATAATGAGGTGAATGGGTCTAAAATCCTTATATAGTTGGTCTAAATTAGGATAAAACGATGTCACTTAATATTAATTAAAACCGAAAAACCCCAAAGTGCCCCTAAACTAACTCCTCAAAACAGTTCTCAGGTCACCACCCACGACCCACCACTGACGGACCGTGGTTGGACCCACGGTTCGTACTGGTGAACCGTGGTTTGGTTCTGGGACTTTGTTTTTGGGACCCTTATGCACAAATCCTCACCCACGGAGTGTGGACTGACCAACAGGGCGTAGGACTCTTCCGTTGGTCACTGTCCAGGTAGCATTCTAGGGGTCGTCCTCAAGGACCCATGGTTGGTCCTTGGGGGTCGTACCTTGACGTTCTAACACGAAACCCTTTATTTCTAAGTACGGAGAGTTACATTCATGACTCTAACCCTCATGTTAAGCTCTAGTTTAACCTACTAATTTTCGGAGTGTTACACAAGCTCTTGGGCTTCAGCATCCCCATCTATATCTTGCCCAATATTCAATACTCTCTCTAGAGGATCTCGTGCTTCAACATGCTTGGATGTTCTTTCTTTATTAATAATTGTGATTGTTGACAACTCCTTATAGATCGTATGCAACTTCATTTCCTTGTCACATCAAAGACCTCTACTTTGTCATGAGCCCTCATTGTTAATCTACCAGCCACCACATCAATCAATGCACCTCCAGTAGCTAGGAAAAGGGGTCCCAAAATAAATGGGACCTCTGGTCAGGCTCAAATTCCAGGATGACAAAGTCAACGGGGAAAATGAGAGTTCCCACTTGGACTAAGATATCCTCAATAACACCGTCCGACCTTGCTTCAAAACAGTCAGCCAATTGCAACATTATAGTAGTAGGCTTGGGCTTTCCTAGCCCCTATTTAAGAAATATGGACATAGCCATCAAGTTGATACTTGCGACCAAGTCACACAACCCTCTTGCATCATTTCACTTACCAATTGTGACATCAATCAAAGGCAAGTTAAGATATACCTGTTTAAGGAGTTCAATAAACTTACCAAAACATTCCTCCTCCTTCTAATTTTTGAATTTTTGTGGGAATGAAGGAGGTGGTTTTGCTTTTGGTTCATCAAAGATCCTTGGCTCACTCGGTCCAGATTCATCTATCATCTTCCCTTTTTCTTCATCAGTTTTTGTTTTTTGGGTCAACTCCTTGATAAACGCTCAACCACATCTCATCCAATACTAGGTGTGGGTGATCGTAATATAGTATAACCTAACGAAAGGTTGAGGTCGAACCCACAGGGAGCGGTACAAGTTCAAATTCAGTTACGAAGTTATGAATGTAATCTAATCTGTTGTGGGAATAGAAATTATAAAAAACATGTAGTTAAATTGAAAGGGGTGTCAACAAATGTCAAATGAGGGGATTGGTTTGTCTATTAACAACTGAAACAAATCACTAAAACATGGGTTTCCACAAGATTAAGAGGAATTCTCGGGATCTGATCGATTATAAGCTAATTACACTATATGGGTAATTGAAATTTAACAATAATTTGTTGAATCATTATGGGTAGTCTAGGCTATAAGTGCAATAGTTTTCTCTCGAACAACTATTATGGTTCGAGCGAGTTCACTCGAACCTCGACAAGCTTAACAAGATAAACAGCCCACAACCTTAATGTACCCACTCTCTCGAGCTAGATAGGTAAAATTGAGTTTAGGATTCACTATCTCGAGTTGAACCCATATCAACCCAATACCTACAATCATTAAGTTGGTTCTAAAACCTCTCTCAAGCAAGCCATGAACTCTAAGCTAGAATTGCATTTGCAACTACAATTCATGGATTAAACCACAGATAATGATTAAACCCACATTAAAACAACAATTAAATCATTAAACAACAATACCCATAAGATAATTAAGCTAATAATCACATGATCACACCCCAAGAATTGGGGTTTTAGCTAAACATCATAAAAAAAGAGAAACGGTTACCAAATACATTAGCCATGATTTGGGTAAAGGTTCCCAAGTCTTTACAATGGTCCAAATTGAATAAATTCCAAGACCCACTTGCAAATCCTCAAAATCAAGCTTCAAAAGCTTCAAAGTCTACAATGGAAACTCAAAAACTAAGAGAAAACTTGAAATCTAGAATCAGGGAATCAAAACTGGAAGATCTCCTTTGAAATTTCATTTAAAATTTCAATTTATAGTTGCCCAATTTTTTGCCTGAAACACCATTAGGCGAAGTAAGTCGGGCCTCGCCAAACCAGTCGATGATCCACCATTTGCTCCAATCCATTGCCGATTTGCATTGGCCTTTTATCTTCAGGGTTCTGTGACTTTAGGCGATCAAGGTTGACATCGCAGAGTCGTTCAGCGATTTGCCGACTGCCCATTTCTGTCGCCAAATTGGTTCTTCCCCAGGGCTGGCACACTGCAACTTTGGGCGAGCTAAAGAGCCACTCGGCGGTTCGCCGAGTGGTCTTGGTGATCACCAGGATCGTTTTTCTTCATTTCTTCAGCTTGTTTGCTCTTTTTTTGTTTGGTAATGTCCTTGCCTTGCTCCTTAGCCTTCATAGCTGCAAATCAACACTTTAACATCAGTTTAGAGCATAAATTAGGCATTTGAGGACACTAAAACTATCAAAACAAAGCCCAAAATGAGTCGAAATCTCGGACTCATTAACACCCCCAACTTAAACGTTTGCTTGTCCTCAAGTAAAATTGAAGATCAATCGGTTCAACAAGGATGTCTACAAACAGTGTTGCTTAAGACTCAACATGAATGCACACAAAAGGTTCATACTACACATACAATGCTCAATTGTGCACTCAAAGATTCAAATTGTGACTCACCATTATCAAGTGTACTCAAGCTCACAATGCTTGCTTCAAATGCAAGTTCAAGCTCAACAAAGGTACTCAAATGCCCTCACAACAAAGATGATTCCATAATCACACAAAACTTCTTAACAATTTAAAGTTCCGGAATCACATAAAACCCTCACACTCACAAAGATGAACACATGCATGACTCCACCCATAGGCTTGCTCATATTTTCCAATCAACATTCGTTTCGGCTCACTCAAAATCACAAAGGTCTTTTCAAGGCTTGTAATGGGGATGAGTGTAAAGGTTTGGTCATTTAGGCTTAATGGCTTCTACCTTCATGTTTTATTTCACATTCAAACATGTTCATAATTCACCCCATATTCAACTAAACATGAATCACCGGATACCCCATTTCTTTCACTATTTTCACACACTTAATTTCACAACTTTTTCTCTTTTTCAGTCTTTTTATTTTCTTTCTTTTTTTTCTCTTTTATTTATATGGAGGGGTTCCATCTTTTTCAAAATAATCCATCAAAGGTGGACTGTTCACACTTCTTGACTTTCCTTCTATTTCACCACACCCCCAACTTAGGCTTTTGGCCTAAGTTGGTTATTCAAATGAATCAATACTTCATTAAGGTTATGGATGATGGGATAAAGAGGTCAAAGTTGTTTAAGTTTCTTCCAAAGAAAAGGATAGGCTCAAAAGGATCCAAGCAAGGTTCACACTTCTCACAAGGTTGGCCAGAAAGAGGTATATTGTCAAAGTGGCTCACTCTTCAAAACTTTTGCCTAAGATCATTTCAAGTGCTTGCTTCACTCAATCAACCGGACCAACGGGGAAAATTCTAGGTGTCATCAAGCACAATGTTCAAGACAACCTCTCCACAAAAGGCATTGGTACAATTATCAAACAAGACTCCACACTTTCTAGCTAGCGTGCAATGCTCATCACAAGAGACTTAATCGACAATCGGCTAGTCACAACGAAACTAAAAGTTCATATATTGCTTATGTAACTTAGTTTACCTCATCGTAGCTGCACATTCATTTTGTTCTATTAAGAGCACAATTCAAGTCATTGGTATTGACCACAACCGACACTCAAATTTGCACAAGAACAACCACAATCACATACAAAAGAGGTGGCTAAAATTCTAAACTTGGTTCAAAACCATTTTAACACCATTTTCAAATTAAAACAATGGGCCACAATTTATCAACAACCATAATCAAATCAACCAAGATATATATATACATCAATAAGCTCCAATATTCAAAAAAACGCAATCAAAACAAAACCAATATTCACAAAACAGCCACAACAGGTAGGTATGGATATACCTCACCCCACTAACAAAATACGTAGTTGTCATCAAATGCAACTCAAATCAGAATTAGTCTAGAAAGTAACAGAGAAAGAGGTAAGAGAATCATCCTGCCAGGCTATGCCTGGGTGAACTCTGCATATCCACAGATCCCTCTGTTAGGGCATCAGTGCCCGGTATCTCAGCATCCTTGGCTCCACTAGAGCTCACCATAGATGTGTCATGAAGCGATGCCTGCCTAGCAGTCTCAAACATGGCACCCACCAAGTCAACCAGATCATCGTAGACTGTCTCCTCACGAACACCAAGTTTCTCTTCATCTGTCTCAGCCTCTGATTCAGCGGTAGCATCATCAACTCTAGTCTCATCTCTGGTAGTAGCCGGAGGCACATCAGAACAAGCTGGAATATTTGCACTCGGTAAGTCGAGATTCTCCACCGTCCTAAACAGCATAGACATATCAGTGGACTTCACTGGTCCACATCCTTCCTCAACTTAGTAATATCGGCCTTCAAGGTTGTCACCTCCTCAGTAGCACCACAGATCTGCTCATAAGTTGTGACTCTAATAATAAAGGCATTTTGTGCCAACTTGTGATCCCTCATATCAACCCTAAGTGGGGCCAATGAAGCAACTATCTCCCTCTCTATCATCCCGAGCATAGCAGCCTCAACCCGACAGGCACGCACATCGGCTGAATGAGCCGGATGACCCATCTTGTTGTCACGACCAAGGGGTACCCCCTAGATGTAACATGGTGTATAGAACCCCGAAGGACTCCATACAAGCCACTTAGTCCTCATAACATAAAGTAGTAGAAAAATAAAGAGTAAAACAACATTTAAGTCCAAAACAACTTTATAGAAAAATGGAAGTCTAACTCATGTCTTAACATAGCTATCTATTACAATCGAATGAAAAGTGGGCCTAACCCATACATCAAGTACAAAAAGGAGATACGAAAGTGAAACTACAATAAGAAAAGTTCATCCTCGAACCATAAGGACTCACCAAGCTCGAAAAGAGATTAAACTTCAAGCTCTAGCCACTAGAATGGAAACCCTGCCTGTTAGACCCTACATTTGGGGTAGGCAAGAGTATGCGTTAGTACAAAAATGCACGAAGTATGATAGCTATGCATAAAAACATTTAAAATATGCTAAAAAGGACATTTCATTCCATGATATGCAATTTACCAAGTTTAAACATCATAATAGAGATAGTTGGAAAACATAGGTCATACTTTCATGGTCAATGCAAGCTAAATCATTTTTAAGCCTTTGAACACATATGAGATACTTCTTTAAGTAACCTTAGTTCATTAATCAACTTGTTGTGGGAGAATTAGCCTTAACCGACATAGAGATCATGTGAGCTAAAACATGATCACCCGGTGTCTCCCACACCGAAAAGGGTTGTTCTACTTGCCTAAGGTAGAACCATGAACTTCTAGCTTAAGTGGATCCACTAGCTAATCATCCTACAGGGGCAAATAGTTTATGGGATAAGAAGATTGCTACTAGAAACTCGGCCTCTAGTAACGGGAGAGCTTCTATCTCATGAGACTTCTTCTAGAAACCCGGCCTTTACTAACGGGAGAATTTCCATCTCAAGGTCAATATCCACTTGTCCCACGGAATAGTATTTTCTTACTTATTCTCATTATACATGGAAAGACATGTCATCTTGTCAATCCAAGCTAGTTCATTAGGATAGCTCTTATTCATTTATTCAATTAGGTGAGAATAGCCTTTCAACCTAAGAATCCTTTCTATGTGACAAAACCTTTTGCATCATGGTTGTAAGTGTTTTATGAGAATAACCTTGCAACAACATAACAACAACATTGACACTTTACTCTCAAAGCACCCTTAAACATCCACATAGGTTTCATAAGATCATGCATAACTTCATACTTTTCCCTTTCAAGGTTCAAAGATACTTTCAATCACCAAATCTAGAATTCTAGCATTAGATAAGAATTTTATCATAATTTCATGAATTTCTATTACTTGATGCTTTAGATCATAAAACTCATCTTTCATAATCAACAACCCTACTCTATGAGATCACAATTTGGAAAACATGAAAGTTTGCATAGGTTTATAGGGGAAACATCATAAAAGCATTGTAAATTATTAATTCATGCATATTTAGATATAATTAAACCATTATTGTGTTAGGAAATTCCTCAAGTGAGGAGATACAGAGCCACCTCACTAGCCTCCTTCCAACCCTAAGAAAAGTGCTTACCAAAAATTGGTAGAGACAACCTACAAAAATAAGCACAAACTTACTTGGATCTCCAAGGCATTATTCAAGATGATAAATAATGCAGTGAAAAATGCCATGAAGAGGTTGATAGACATGCAAGGTAAACAACTTGTGCAAATGAGTTGATGTTTTGGAAGTTGCGGTTAAAACTTTTCAAGCATATATGTACGAATGGAAGGGAAAAACACCTATGACCTCTGAAGATGAGCCCGTGATAAAGGACATTAGAGTTTCCCCACAAACCAACCCCAATCCTATTGATCAAGTATGGGTAGTGTGTAGAGGTTGTGCACAATGGAGAAGATGATTTGGAGCAAGATGTATAATTGTAAAGAACATTGTATGAGTCTCATTTTTCAGCTCACTCACACCAAGATGGAGCATGATCTAGTGTGTTGGGTGAGGCAATATGGTAAGGCAAGAAAGAAAGTAAAATGGAGCTAAGTGCGCGAAAGGAGAGCTCTAACGACTGGGTTGACGGATCGTCAAACCTATGACTGACCGTCAGACCTGTGAAGGGCCATACACAGGTCTATCAAGTATACCGCCATACCTGTAGAAATTCCACAAACTCTCTAATGTTTTGTGACGATAGAGGTGACAGACCATCAGACCTCTGACAAGTCGTCACATGCAGCGTTAGACCTGCAAGAATACTATAACACTCTGAAGTCACTACAACAAATTCGAGTATTGGTGACAAAAAGTTTTGTCACTTGAAATTCTTATTTCGTCACAAAAAATATTTTGAGACAAAAAATAATTCGTCAATCAATCGTCCCTAAATCATGGGTCACTAAATGTATATAGAGATGACTTAGTGATTCGTCACTAAATAGAGTTCTATTAACTAGAAAAATTATTTTCATCCCCAAATGCATAGTATTTATGACAAACTTGTTTGTCATAGAAATTACAAAAAATCATCGGTAATAGTATGTTTTCGTCACTAAATAGGTTATTAAGGCGGACGAAATTGGTGCATCACTAAGTATTTAGGTTAATTGATGACAATGTCATTTGTCTCTAATGTAATACGTATTTCGTAGCTAAACAAATATTATTTCGTCATTAAAATGTAACCTTTACCTACGAATTATTTTTTGTCCATAAATATATAAATTAATAACAAATTAGTTTTTTAATAATTTTGTTATTGAAAACAATAAATATCGTCACTAAAACTATTTTTTTAACGATGAAACAAAATTGTCACTACAAAATGATGTAATTAGCGACAATCACTATTGTCATAAACTACAAAGCTAATTTGTAGGTAATTTGGGACAAAAATTATTCTCGTCACTAAATGTTATACTTTTATGACGAAAAAAGTATGATGTAGACGTCTCTAATAGTGAAGCTTTTAGTGACAAAATATTTTGCCACTAATACTAACAGAAGCAAGTCAATAATAATTTAAAATTTTATACACCATGTCACATAGTGTTAAAAAGGACAAAGATTACATACTCATGCTAAACATTAATAAAACTAAAGCAATAAAATCAAAACTGCTTCGTTAATTACACAAACTAGTGTACAATACAAATTTACCAACCCTCGTTTTCACAAACTAATGAACATTTGCTTCATTTTAGCAATTGAATTTAACAGAACTGAATGTTGTTGTGGAAGGTGAAAATCATGTTGCATTGACTTCTATTGCAACAATTGTACTTTGGAAAATGTACAAATTGCCATGGATGTGTTGCCGCTTCAGCCACACTCTTATAATAATTTGCCTACATTGCTTTTTGTTGCCTCTTTTTGTCTATGATGTCTAGTTATTGTAGCATATTCCTTACACTGTAGGGTCAGTCAAATATAAAAATAACCCATGAATTGATATTATAATATTATCAACCAAAAAGAAATAATTATTTAATGAAGGAGATAATTACAGCCCAATTCAAGTATCAATATTCACATATTATACTAGTTTACCATAATCGGATAATTATGAAAACCGACAAGAATTATTAATGAAATTTGTAAACAAATGGTAATAACCCAATGGCAAGACAAAATCAAGTCTTAACAGCACAATCAATATTGAGTAAGTAGAACAATCGGTTCAGAGATTAAAAAAATTAAAGTAATCAATCACAATTACTAAATTAATCAAGTATGCGAATTATTAACAGGTCAACATAGAGGGCAGATATTAAGGCATCACACTCAATCAGTGAAGTAAAGAAATTATTCTTGATTTTTCGTAATACAGTATAAACAAACCAAATAAATATATGTTTGCCATATAAAATCACTAACATCATTTGCTCAAATTACTCAAATCAGTATAAGGAAGGTAATTAGTCAAGGAGTCTATTAATAATTACTAAAATAACTATGGAAAACAACAATTCATGATTTAATGGAAGAAACAAAAATCAGTAAAATTCAACTAGGCATTCTAAAATTTGAGATTCACACACTAATATTATGATCCAAATTTGAAAAGGAAAGAAGTCAATAATACTGAATGGACGAAAAATAGAGCTGGCCAGAGAATTACAATCCTTTACAACATAGATGACCATCATGGAAAACAATATAAAAAGATCTTCATTATCCCCAAGTAGAATGCACATATACAATAACCATGCTCATGATAACACAATCACAAAGAATTATTATAATCAAATTTTAAAGCAAGGAGGAGATTAATAGAGAGAGATAATCTGAAAAAGAATGTGATCCAAATCATGTTGTTTTCATAGAGACATTAGCAGTAAGCACTATACAATACAATACAATTTAGAGGTAGAAAAATCTTAATCATTAAGAGGGATAAGCATTCATGAGAATCATAAAATTTCGGGCAAAGCATATAACTTTTTTTTTGGTCTCAACTATAAAAAATAGATGAAAGATGAAAGATGTAGCAACTGGGTTAGATGAATCTTACCGGGAAAAGGTCTGTTAAATCAAAATCGAACTTCCGAACTCAATTTTTTTTATTCAATTTGGCTATTACCATGGTGGTTCACCATGGTCATTGGATAGAGATTTCGTTTCCGTTGAAGCCTGTTGGTGGGAGCAACAATACTCTTGCTCTTATTTCCTTCAGCCTCGCTGGAGGAGTGAAGAGAGGAGAGCAGAGGCGGTGTCCACTAGGCTCGTGCTGGTCGATTTATCGGTATGCATGTGGTGGTTCGCCGGTGGTCTTTGGGTGGTGGTTTCTGGAAGAGAAGAGGCGAGGGAAGAGGAGAAGGACAGAAGAGGGATTTCGCTGGCATTTATGGTGGTTTGTCGGCGAAGAGGAGGAGAAAGGGGCTCGTTTGGTGGTTGTCGTCGGTGGTTACTGGAAAGGGCGAGGAGAAGAGGTTGGAGGAGTCTGGCGTTGGTGGCTGTTTCAACGCAGATGGCGGACAACTACGAGGGAGAGCGGAAGTCTAGGGTTCTGCTTGGTGGGTCTTAACCATTGAGCGGCGCTGATTTTGAAAGAAGAAGAAGAATGAGTGAAAATGTTATGGTTTTGGGGTGTTAAAGAGTATTAAAATAGGGGGGAAAAGATTAATAGATCCTGACCATTGGATCTAAATAAATGAACTAACATGATTTAAAGAGATATTGATCAGGTAAGAGGACGGCTAGGATGGGATTTGAGATATGAGACTTGATGGGTTACAACTGAAGTGAATTGTGAGAAAATGGTTATAATTCGAGCAAACAAGTGGCTATAATGGAAAGGAAATTTAAGTGATAGGCTAAAATTGGTATACGATTGAATATAAAGGCCAGAATTGAAATAAATTGGGTAGAAAATGCTATAATTTAAATAATTTGGAGAAAAACTAAGTGAATTGCAATTTAAATAATAACACACTATACATAATAAAAATTTGCATATGAAATAAACATACTTAAATCTATTAATACACTCTAAATAGATAAGCAAATTAATTATTTCAAATATTTAACAACTAATAATAATAATAATAATAATAATTTTGAAAATTATGAATGTTAGTGTATATAATTATTTAGATAAAAATAAAATATAAATTTAAATAAAGAGTAAAAGAAATAGGTTTTACAATACATTTTAAATTGAATATCAATTCAAAAAGGGTTGTAGGTCTATCAAAATTGGGTGTCAACATATAGGTATTACCTTCTAAAACCAATGAATTATCGATGTTCTGTTATGTATATCACTAAGGGAGACAAGACATTCAAAGTTCTGATGAATCGTTAACATAAATAAAACTTGATTTATTATGACATTTCTATGAGTATCGCCTCACATTTTATACTCAAATGGATCATCGGTTGGCTCTTTGCCACTACATTATTAAACGAGATTTAAGTTCATGATTTGACAATAGACTGATAAATTTTTTTACATCCACGGACTCAATTTTTTAATAAAACAAAATGTTCCAATTTCCGGAGGTCAGTTCACATTAAATTTTAATTAAGAAAAATTAATTAAGTTAAATTAATTAATACCGACCTTCGGAGATCGATATTTTATATTGTTTTTGTTTTTTATTTTACATAAATTGATCTTCCGGTCAATGATTTATTTAAAATTAATTGAAAATTATTAATTTTGAGTTTTTTGTATTTTTATTGACATAAAAATTACATTGTATTATTAATTTTATAATCTAGTACCGATCACTAGAGGTCGATTTTGAATAAAAAATAAAACTATTGACCTCCGGTGGTCACTATATGAATATTTAATGAAAATAAAATTAATTACATGAATTTAATATTACCGACTTTTGTAAGTGGATATTGTAATATTTAATTTTATTTTACACATTACCGTCCTCCGAAAGATAATTTGATTTAAGTTTATAAAAAATATTTTTTTTCTTTTTATATCTAACCAAGGTAATAATTAATATTATTCTTTATTTGTTAATCAAATATCAACTATAAGAGATCGTTTTTTATATCTATTTTAAGAGAAATTTTTTGACCTCCAGAGGTCGGTGTGGGTTTCGTTTTTTTGTGTGTGGCCAAAACCGACTTCTTGGGTATGATTTTCTTAAGAAAAAAATAATTGTTTTTTACAATACCAACATCTGAAGGTAAGAAATTATTGAATTTCATTGGAGGCCGGTATTCATAGTATTTTTAATAGTGGAAAAAGTTTGTAGATGATGAAACTTTTGTAAAAAAAAAAATTTAGCCATTTAAAGTGCATAACATATTCATTTAAGACAAAAATTAATTTTGTCACAAAGAGAAAATAATTTGCGACAAATGTTTTAATGTAGCTATAATATTGTAGATAATCGGAGACAAAAAGATGATAGTCATTAACTGTTTATATTATTAGTGACAAAAGTGAATGTCACAAATGATATACAATTAATGACTAAAGTTTACACCATTTCATTACAAATATTATTATGTCACTAATTTAAATATATACTTTTAGTGACGAAATATTTTCGTATCTAAACTTAAACTTTTTAAAGACGAATAATGATTTGTCACGAATTGTCAGTAAAATTAGCGACGAAACTGATCGTCACCAATAACCTCAAATTCGTGGCTAATATTGCCTTATAATTGGCGCCAATTAAAAAATTTGGCGGGAAAAGTTTGTAAACAAAACATTTGTTACAAAATTATTTTTGTCACTAAATGTATGTGAGTCATGCATTTGTGGTTCGTCACAAGTTGTCAACAAAATTAGTGACAAAACTGATTGTCACTAATAGCCTTAACTTTGTGGCTATATTTACCTAATAATTGGCGCCATTTTAATTTTTTGGTGGGAAAGATTTGTAGACAAAACATTTGCTACGAACTTTATTTTTTGTCACTAAAAATATGTGAATCATGCATTTGAGGACGAAATGTAAGTTTTGTCACAAAAAATGTATAATTGGAGACGAATTTTTTATCGTAGCTAAACTTTTCGTTGCTAAACATCAGATTTGTTGTAGTGAGTTATGTGACGGGCCTTCAAACATAGCGTTAGACGAACCTCAAAATTTCTACTTTCTATTATTAAATTTTCTGGAACTATAAATATTATTTTTAAGGTTTTATTTTATCATATTTGTTATATCGAAGAACACCATATCACTTGAATGAAGTTTGTACAAGAATTTCATCGGCTTATTGAAATCACAATGTTGATTGTCTTTAACTCTCATAAGTAATTAGGATGAATGCAATTTTATTTCTTGTTTTATTAATCATGTGGGATAAACCACACAACCAAAGGTTGTGGAATCCATGACGACTTGACCTAAAATTAGGATTTTTACGAAATGAATTGAGTATTGTGTCAGTATACCTTATTATCTCTTTCATTTTAGTTGACTTCTAATGGTTGCAAACGTTAGAACCTGCCTTAAGTTTATCTTGTTTGAGTAAAAAAGCTAAAACTTTGAAAAAGAGTTTATAACAAGAATCTGAGGATCTGAACTCGTCTAATGGATAATGTTGTAGCAAGATTAACCAACTTGAGATTCTATCTATTGAAATGATAGTGAACACTTTTAGTTCGAAATAATAAAAGTGATATACATTTACTTTTGTTTTAAAACAGTTAAGTGTAGCATAAGTTTGATAAACTGATATATCAATGCAAGATGAAGTTCTGTAATTAACGCAAAAATGGTCAAATAGGCTTGGTGAAGACAATCCTGATTAATTCTCCATGATTGATTCTACATTTAGGTGATATTGTTAATTGTTACTTTTCGAAAAGTGAACTTTAAACCAAAACCCAAAACTTCCCATATTTCTCTTTTTTTACATGAGACCCAAAATAAAATGATTAAGCAGATTTTGTTGTGATGATTTTACTACTTCACTATGCATGAGAAAGAAATCTTTATTGATCCTTTTCCAATTGCAATATGTATCTGCTACTAAATAATTTTAGCATTATGTGTTAAATTTGATGTTCTAATTAAAAAATGTGATAGGAGCCTAACCATTTGACTTTACCTCAACGATAAAGTGAAAGCTATTCATTAGTGCATCATTTAGTAGTAGAATAATAGTGTGTGCACCCTGAAGAATGATAGTCATATATGTGACGGTTGGAGAGAAATATAAAACTACTTTAGATTAGTTGAACACAAACCAAATCAAACCAAATGAATTGATATATATATATATATATATATA